>NC_048232.1:84658514-84666438 GCF_002007445.2 Ailuropoda melanoleuca
ACCCGGCGGCCGGGGTCGCGCGGGGTTTCCCTGGGCAGTTGCCGGGCGTCGCGCGTGCGGCTGGCCGCTCGCACAGTGCCATCTTGGCCCGCGGCTCCGGGCCGTCCTGGGAGTGGCCGCGAGCCAACTTTCTGGGGAGTTGGTGGCCCGGAATCTCTCCCTGGGATTTCTGGAGTTCCCTGGAGGCTCCAACGCCAGAATCGCGCCTCTGGCATCCTGGGGAGCCCGCGGGCGAGGGCCTGGCTTTCTCCGGGTAACCTGCTTAGTGGGGCCGGGCTTGGGGGCAGCTCCTGACCGCCAAGCGCCCTCCGGCCCAGCGGGCCTGGTTCCCTTCCCTCCTCCGCCCGTTAGCGCCGCGTGTCCTTGGATCAATGACTTAGGCTCTCTAGATAACAGATAACTTCCTCAGTTTCCTCTGCAATAAAAGCGAGGAGCTGGGAAGCCCACCAACCTCGCATGTAAAATACTCACTGAAAGCCAGTTGCGTTGGCCTGCGGCGGCATTAAAACACTGCAATGCCTGGCTGACTGGACCCGGGGTCCAGAATTAATTTGAAGATAAGGTGGAGGATTTGCGGTGCCAAGGCCTCGGGCAGTTCCCAGCCTTTTTTTGCAAACCTCATGTATGTTTTATGGAGCAAAGGAATGGCTTGGCTTTTTTTTTTTTTTTTTTTTTTTTTAAAAAANAAAATCTCAGTTGTAGGACAACCACTGAGATGTTTGTTCCTTGTGACCCACTGCTATCAAAAGGGAGAAGGCCAATGGGGGTAGGATGTGGTGGGAGTGTTTGTGATCCTACTTCTGACTCACCCAGAGATCTAGCCAAATTCTCTCCCCACTCTGAGCCTCAGTTTCCCACTGGTATATAATGGGAAGGAGGAGAGTTTGAACTAGATGCCCCTAATGTTGGCTAACATTGCTGATTCTAAATAAGGCCCCCATCTGCCCTAGAGGTGAGGGGAGTATGTGGCTTCCTTTCCTGAAGCAACCCAACTCAAAGTAAATTGAAGTTGGAAGAGTGCTTTGGGCAGCAGGTGGAGGTTGATAGGAACCAGGTGTGACCTGGGACCCAGAGTTCAGTACATTTGAGGTACAAAGCTCCCCTGGCCTGGCTCTACCCTTTCACCTCTAGCCTCACCCAGCCAGAGACATAAATGCTTTACCTTGCCTCAGGCCACCCAAGGAGGGTCCTGGCTGTGGCAACACCTGCCCCCAGCAAAGGGATCTAAGGCAGAGCCTCCATTGGTTCTGGCACCTCAGGAGGATGTGGTTGGGGAAGGCAGTGGTTTCTCCTGGCTCCTGTCCAATTTCACAAAGTGGGGGCTGGCTCCAATGTGGGTCAGGGCTATTCTTGGAGACTTGATTCCTCAACACCTCCTCCATGCCAAGCGGGGTGCCGGACTCTTCCGGGGCAGAGCTGGAGAGGCTGCTAGGCCCTGCCCTCTGGCTGTTCCATTGTCCTGCGATTTTCATTTTCAAATTCTTTGGCACTAAGACTTTTAAAAGACCTGTACTGGCTTCTGCTTGGGTCAGGGCTGCAGAGGGAAAGGATGGGCGGACTCCCAGCACAGATGCATGTCTTCTGGACAAACTTGGAAGGATGCAGGGGAGCTTTCTAAGCACTGGGTGTTGGGGGCACCCTCAGTTTCTTGAGAGAACTCATGAAGGAAAGCCCTTTTCCTTAGTCTCCTGCCCCATCCTTCCTTTCCCCTCTTCCCCAGCTCACTTAGGTCTCAAGAGGGAGGGACTGAAACATGAAATGGATGGTCACAAACTGTGCAGAGAGCCTCATTCAAAAGGGAAAGAAAGCAGATAGAGAACTTGAGTCCAGGCTCTTGTCTGCTCCTGCCTCCCATCCTGGGACTGATTCTATAGCCCCCTCTCTCCCAACCCCCTTGGACACTGCCAGAACATTGCCCAGCCAACCTCTACCTGGAAACCTCCCTAGTCCTGGGGCCAGACCAGCCTGGACCTCTTCACCCCTGGTGGCCTGTCACTTTTCCTTTCAGTACCATTTGGAAAAAGAACCTGTGGGCATTATGGCCAACAGACAGATATGGGTTACTCTTGGGCTGTGTGGCCTTGGACAAATCACTTCATCTCTCTGAGCTCTGGTTTCCTTAGCCGTAAAAGGGGATAATAAGGTATCATGGGAGCCTAAAGATATCTGCATAAAGAATTCAGTACAACACCAGGCACATATCAACAACAGCTACAGTGCTACCATATGGCCACAGCAGGACACATGAGCAGACTGAGGCTCAGAGAGGGCAGGACTTCCCAAGATCCCATAGTGGCATGAGCTCAACTGGGGAACTCCTCCTTGATCACATTAGAGTTCCTCTATTGTTCTCTTGTCTCATCTATGAGAATCTTGTTTTCCTACCACTTTAAGGAAAGGACAGTAGATCTGTGGGTTGTTTTTTTTTTTCTCTCCTAACCTAGTCTACTGAAAAAATACTTATTGAACTGAATCAGTGGTTTCAATTCCGGAAGCAAAATTAATCCTTTCCCTCCTCCTCCGGCGCAGAGATGGCTTTTGGAAACCCTGTGTCACTCCCTTTATTACAAACTCCTCGGCCCTCCTCCAGGCGCCTGGACCACTGCGGGATTACAAATGGAGCCTTCTGCCTCTAGGTCACTGATTCCGCTACCATCTGTCAGCACGGATTGATTGAGGAGACTGGCCTGCTCCGCAGATCAGTGACTTGTGCGAAGTGAGCCGGGGTGTCAGTGCCTTCAGCGGCAGGCGGATGGCCTTTCTCTCCCTCTCTGGCTCTCAGGAGCACGTGTACAGCCCTCACCTTTATCCTTCACTGGGTCCCAGCTCTCCTTCCTCTCTGGAGGTGCCTCCTGCTAACTCTAACACACCAAGAGGGAGGCCCGGAATGCCTGCTTGCCGTCCTCCAGGAGACAGCTTACAAAAGCCTCTGGTTAACAGAGTGAGGAACCCCCCACCGCAGCGTCCTGCAGGGCCTGTCTCAGGCCAGGCACAAACAGCAGGGGTGGCCAGATCCTTTGTGGACATGCCTTCCTTCCACACAGAGCACTAAGCTGTGTGCTAGGCCATAAGTCCCAGTGGAGGGAGGAGAGGGGCTCAGAATAAGTCCTTCTGGGGCAAGGGCAGGGCAGGCTCTAAGGCTAAGGGAATAGGGAAGGCTCGAAACAGAGGGCCAGGACATATCAACACACATGAGCATGGTTGTAGCCACCTGCTGTTCTCAGGAAGGCTGTGCCCAGCGCACGGATAGGGGAAGGGGAGATAAGGTTGCAGAGGTGGGTAGGTGGGTGGGGGATGCTACAGGGCCTTGACATGAATTTGTTTCACAGGGTCTCACAGTGACCTCAGCTTAGGAGGTCAACCCTGCCCTCACCGCAGCCCCCTAGGATCAAAGTTGTGGCTCCCTCCTCAGCTCCCACTGGTCACATGGGGCTGTTTGGGGTTGTATCCATCTCTTCCACGGTCCTGTGAGTATCTGCAGGGCAGAGAAATCCTATGCAGGGCAGGGCACCATTAGGAATCATGATACAGCCCAGGGGGATCCAAACTTACTGGGAACACGCACTGTCGGTTTGCGACAACCTGATGAGGTTGGGTGGTATCGTTATCAGCCCTGCTGTTACAGAGAGGCACAGAGAATTTAACTTGTCCCAAGTCACGTAGCTTGGAAGAGGCCACGCTGGGATTTGAACCCAGGTCTTTAGAGGTTGCACTCTTAACCACCAAGCTTCCCAGCACTCAGTAAACACTGGAAGGATGGATGGATGCAGAGAGTTGGTGGGTCCCAAAGACTGCAGGCAGATCAGGAAAGAGATAGGACAGGGCCTGCAGCGTCAGCACCAGCCTTTCCCCACAAGTGATGTGTTCGAGCCCTAGAGACTGGGGAGCTTGTAGGTGATGGGCCCTGAGACCCCGCACCCAGGAGACCGTGGCCTGCCCAAGTGGCCACTGTTGAAGAAGGCGAGCAGAGAGAAAACACCAGAGGAGACACAGCTGGGCAGCTAGAGGCCCCCTACGGCCTGGCCACAGGGGAGATCACCCCTCAGCCCACTTGGCACTCCTGTCCCTAGTGGCTCAACTCAACCCCTGGCATGACAGCCTAGCACAGGTCACTCAACTAGGGGCCCAGCCTGGTCTCCCCCATGTATGTCCTTCAGCAAATCATCCAATGGCTGTGAGGCTCAATATCTTCATCTGGGTGGGAGGAGGGGCTGAGTGGTCTCCCTGCCTCCAGGGAGTCGGGTCCCTTACCTGGGCAACCCCAGTCATTCCTCCAAACACCTTATGAGGCAGGGATTGTCATCTTCATTGTACAGAGCAGGAAATGGATGCACAGAGATGCTAAGAGATTTGCCTGAGGTCACACAGCTAGTAAACAGAAGAGCTGGAATTTGAACTCAGTTTTCCAGCTCCAGGGCCCCCACTGAGTCGCTTCCAGCACTACAAAGAGTTCGAGATGAAATGGTCTAGCAACAGCAGAACACAAGCATGTTCTAAGCACTTCACCTGCATTAACTCGCTTTATCCTTACAACAGCCCTACGCTGTGGACGCTATTACCTTGTTTTACAGATGAGGAAGCTGAGGCACGTAGCAGATAGGAAGGGGCAGAGTTGGAATTGACACGGGCAGGTCCGGCCGCAGAGCCCCTGTATCGCCTTATCTCCTGGTAACAATAGGGAGGTTCTGTTCCGTTGGGATTATTTCTGCTTGAAAGCGCGAGACTTTTAGCCCCATCACTGCTGGGCTCCCCAGGAAGGCAGTGCCGCATGCCGAGGCGTGCTGGGAAAGGATTTTGTTCCATCCTGTTTTGTTGACATGCTCTTCATTTTAAGCCCGAAACCCAAGCTTGCTGCAGAGTTGAAACGGTGGAGAAAAATGCAGCCAAGATACCACCATTACTTCCTGAGCCTCCAGCGTTCCCTGTGCTCGGGGCTCTATGTGTGTCCTCACATTTAACCTTCACCACCCCGAAGAGCCCCCACTTCACAGCTGAGGAAACCGAAGCCCAGAGCTGCTAACAAGATGCCCAAAGCCACACAGCCGCTAAGTGGTAGATCGGGGACTTGAGAATCCTGGCTTTTCTGACCATGTGAGCTGTGCGTCTTGTTTGCTGGGCTTGGACAGAAGTGCTTCTGCTCATCTTCTGACACAGGCTGGTCCCTCCAAGTCATAACCTCGTGGCCACTGGGAAGGCACCAGGACAGAGGTGTGGGGATGCATGGCTAGATGCCACCTTCTGGGTTGGGGAAGCTGAGAAACGCGGACATCGATGCACCACCCCCATCCCACCCTGACTCCATCTCTCGCTCCAGTGATTTGGGAATGGCTGCCCGGCCACCAAGGTGATTGTCTTCTAGAAGCCGGTGCGTCACGTGAGGTTCCTTGTCTCTGCCCTGCATCTCCCTGCTGGCTCGCGAGGATAACTGACAAGGCACATGTGTGATTCCGGGGGAAAAAGAAAGCAGAGTTGATGGATTCTCCAGCTGCCACCCGGTCCTTCTGGCTGTAGCCTCTGTTCCCGGCCCACCCCACCCCTCCAGCAGACTTCGTTACAGTGACCCACAGCCAGCTTTGACCCTCCTGCCCCCGGCTCAGAAGTCTTCAAAGGGTCGCAAGTGGCTTCAGAATTCAAGTCGATTCCCATTCACCTGGAATGCAAAGCCCCTGTCTGGCCCCAGCTCACTCCTCCAAACTTCTCTCACACGTCGGAGTCTGCCTCTTTGCCAAACCAAACGAGTTGTGTTCCTGCCATGTGCTTGGCTTCTCCCTGAAGGAGGAAGCCCCGCCCTCTTCCCTAGAGACTGAAATTAAAACCTCTTTCAAGACTCACTCAAGTGCCACCACCTCCACGAAGCCTTACCTGAGTACTCATCATAAATTCATCCCACAAACTTCACTGAGCCCTTACCATATGCAGGCACCGAGTCCAAGGGCCCTTGTTGTCATGGGGCCATTAGGGAGAATAAGTCAACACATAAACAATTACTTGGTAAAGTTGTGGTACACACTAGTAAGAAAGCATGCCAGGTGCACAGAGGGTGTATAATGGGACTCTGGGTACTGGGGATCCAGGACATTCGAGTTGAGGCCTGAAAGATAGGAAGGGGCCATGTGATGAGGTTGGACACGAGCTCCAGGCAGCGGGCACAGCATGGGCAAAAGTCTTGAGGCAGGAGAGAGCAAGTCGTTTTTCAGGAAGGGAAAAGAGGCCAATATAATTTAAGCGAAATGAGAAAGCTGGAAAGGCAGCTGCAATCAGACAGTGAAGGCCACAGAAGGCATGGGGACTTTATCCCAAGGCAAAAAGGGGGAGCCATTGAAAGATTCTGAACAGAGCAAACGGTCAATATTCATTTGTAAATGACCCGGCCAGCTGCCCCTGCCTGAGCATCTTCTGAAAAACTCAGACTTCGCATCCAGCCACCCCCAAACCTCAGGACATCTGGTCAGTTGGGTGTGGAGTTTTCAAATCCTTCCTCCTGGACTGAGCTTAAGAGGGTAGGGCTGACTTCCGGTTCTCCCACATCATCCCAGCACTTACACCCGCTCCAAAAACATTTGTGGAACAAACTGACAGACAGGACAGGTCACTTACCAGCATTTCCCCTGGAAGGGGCCAGGCTGCCTGAGGGGCCTTCCACGTTCTCTGGAAATCACAAAATTCAAGGGTTTTAGTGAGGCCACTACTCAGGGAGCCCCTGAGGGCAGAGCCAGCATTCCACCGATGTCAGCCAGCATCCAGCATGACACGGCACAGGCAGCTGCCTGTGACCATCTCGCGAATGACCAGAAAGAGAACCAAAAGATCTCGACAGCCGTAAGGTGTTTTGAGCCCACAAACTACGTTTCACACAAGCAGTCTCACATAGGGTCCACCCTCTCAGGTGGGAATGGTTACTGCCCCCTTTTACAGATGAGGAAACGGAGGCCCAGGAAAGGAGCGGTCCCTGGCAAATCGTGCCAAAGCCAACACTAGAACCTGACAACGATCAGGCTACTTATGGCTCCATGGGGTTAAGAAAGCTCTCCAGAAATTTCTTTTAAAAATGTTTTAAAATGACATATTTCATCAGGATGTCTGTCACACCAGCAGTGGGAGCCAACACACCAAATCTCGCAGGCTGTTCCCGGTACACGTCAGATCCACACACTCAGCCCCAGGCCCTGAGGCTGGCAGCTTCGCCCAGAGCACGGGAGGAGCCTGAGTGATGAATCCTTGGCTCCCTGGGCTTGGTGCTGGCACACAGCAGGTGCTCAGTAAACTGACTGTTTGAGGGGAGTCTGAACTGATCTGAGGGGATAACTATTGAGAACATTCCTACAGCTCTCGTGTGGGCGCTGTGCTGAGTTACCTACGTGAAGTCAGGTCACCCTCACACAAGCCTATGAGGCGAGTCTGACCATCATCCCCATTTACAAGTACAGAAACTGAGGCTCCACGCAATAAATCATTAGCCTGCGATCACACAGCCAGTGAGGGACAGAGCCAGGATTTGAACCCACACAGAGCCCTCAAGTAACCCCATGCCCTGACTGAGCCAAGGTGAGCCGCAAAGTCCCAGGCAGAGGGAACAGCTACCATGCATTCCTCAAGGGCTGGGACCCTGTGGGGCGCCCCTCCCCCACACATCATGACCATCGTTCCCATCCCACTAGATCCTGTGTGGGCCAGCAGTGACAAGCTGGCCTGTAATCACCTTGTCACAGGTTTCACGTCTCCCTAGCCTCTCCCCCCTTGTGGTCTCTAGGCTCCCTTTACCTGTCCTGTCTCGTATGGACTCCTGACATTATGATCTGCCCTGGCCCCTTTTTGGTAGGAGGTGTGATGTGAAAAAGAAAGGGGAAGCAGAAAACAATGCAACTTTGGGCAAGCTCCCTAAGCTCCTGGAGCCTCAGCGTTTTCATCTGCAGAACGGGGACAT
>NC_048232.1:84666538-84731882 GCF_002007445.2 Ailuropoda melanoleuca
AGGAAGCTGAGGCACGTAGCAGATAGGAAGGGGCAGAGTTGGAATTGACACGGGCAGGTCCGGCCGCAGAGCCCCTGTATTGCCTTATCTCCTGGTAACAATAGGGAGGTTCTGTTCCGTTGGGATTATTTCTGCTTGAAAGCGCGAGACTTTTAGCCCCATCACTGCTGGGCTCCCCAGGAAGGCAGTGCCGCATGCCGAGGCGTGCTGGGAAAGGATTTTGTTCCATCCTGTTTTGTTGACATGCTCTTCATTTTAAGCCCGAAACCCAAGCTTGCTGCAGAGTTGAAACGGTGGAGAAAAATGCAGCCAAGATACCACCATTACTTCCTGAGCCTCCAGCGTTCCCTGTGCTCGGGGCTCTATGTGTGTCCTCACATTTAACCTTCACCACCCCGAAGAGCCCCCACTTCACAGCTGAGGAAACCGAAGCCCAGAGCTGCTAACAAGATGCCCAAAGCCACACAGCCGCTAAGTGGTAGATCGGGGACTTGAGAATCCTGGCTTTTCTGACCATGTGAGCTGTGCGTCTTGTTTGCTGGGCTTGGACAGAAGTGCTTCTGCTCATCTTCTGACACAGGCTGGTCCCTCCAAGTCATAACCTCGTGGCCACTGGGAAGGCACCAGGACAGAGGTGTGGGGATGCATGGCTAGATGCCACCTTCTGGGTTGGGGAAGCTGAGAAACGCGGACATCGATGCACCACCCCCATCCCACCCTGACTCCATCTCTCGCTCCAGTGATTTGGGAATGGCTGCCCGGCCACCAAGGTGATTGTCTTCTAGAAGCCGGTGCGTCACGTGAGGTTCCTTGTCTCTGCCCTGCATCTCCCTGCTGGCTCGCGAGGATAACTGACAAGGCACATGTGTGATTCCGGGGGAAAAAGAAAGCAGAGTTGATGGATTCTCCAGCTGCCACCCGGTCCTTCTGGCTGTAGCCTCTGTTCCCGGCCCACCCCACCCCTCCAGCAGACTTCGTTACAGTGACCCACAGCCAGCTTTGACCCTCCTGCCCCCGGCTCAGAAGTCTTCAAAGGGTCGCAAGTGGCTTCAGAATTCAAGTCGATTCCCATTCACCTGGAATGCAAAGCCCCTGTCTGGCCCCAGCTCACTCCTCCAAACTTCTCTCACACGTCGGAGTCTGCCTCTTTGCCAAACCAAACGAGTTGTGTTCCTGCCATGTGCTTGGCTTCTCCCTGAAGGAGGAAGCCCCGCCCTCTTCCCTAGAGACTGAAATTAAAACCTCTTTCAAGACTCACTCAAGTGCCACCACCTCCACGAAGCCTTACCTGAGTACTCATCATAAATTCATCCCACAAACTTCACTGAGCCCTTACCATATGCAGGCACCGAGTCCAAGGGCCCTTGTTGTCATGGGGCCATTAGGGAGAATAAGTCAACACATAAACAATTACTTGGTAAAGTTGTGGTACACACTAGTAAGAAAGCATGCCAGGTGCACAGAGGGTGTATAATGGGACTCTGGGTACTGGGGATCCAGGACATTCGAGTTGAGGCCTGAAAGATAGGAAGGGGCCATGTGATGAGGTTGGACACGAGCTCCAGGCAGCGGGCACAGCATGGGCAAAAGTCTTGAGGCAGGAGAGAGCAAGTCGTTTTTCAGGAAGGGAAAAGAGGCCAATATAATTTAAGCGAAATGAGAAAGCTGGAAAGGCAGCTGCAATCAGACAGTGAAGGCCACAGAAGGCATGGGGACTTTATCCCAAGGCAAAAAGGGGGAGCCATTGAAAGATTCTGAACAGAGCAAACGGTCAATATTCATTTGTAAATGACCCGGCCAGCTGCCCCTGCCTGAGCATCTTCTGAAAAACTCAGACTTCGCATCCAGCCACCCCCAAACCTCAGGACATCTGGTCAGTTGGGTGTGGAGTTTTCAAATCCTTCCTCCTGGACTGAGCTTTCGAGGGTAGGGCTGACTTCCGGTTCTCCCACATCATCCCAGCACTTACACCCGCTCCAAAAACATTTGTGGAACAAACTGACAGACAGGACAGGTCACTTACCAGCATTTCCCCTGGAAGGGGCCAGGCTGCCTGAGGGGCCTTCCACGTTCTCTGGAAATCACAAAATTCAAGGGTTTTAGTGAGGCCACTACTCAGGGAGCCCCTGAGGGCAGAGCCAGCATTCCACCGATGTCAGCCAGCATCCAGCATGACACGGCACAGGCAGCTGCCTGTGACCATCTCGCGAATGACCAGAAAGAGAACCAAAAGATCTCGACAGCCGTAAGGTGTTTTGAGCCCACAAACTACGTTTCACACAAGCAGTCTCACATAGGGTCCACCCTCTCAGGTGGGAATGGTTACTGCCCCCTTTTACAGATGAGGAAACGGAGGCCCAGGAAAGGAGCGGTCCCTGGCAAATCGTGCCAAAGCCAACACTAGAACCTGACAACGATCAGGCTACTTATGGCTCCATGGGGTTAAGAAAGCTCTCCAGAAATTTCTTTTAAAAATGTTTTAAAATGACATATTTCATCAGGATGTCTGTCACACCAGCAGTGGGAGCCAACACACCAAATCTCGCAGGCTGTTCCCGGTACACGTCAGATCCACACACTCAGCCCCAGGCCCTGAGGCTGGCAGCTTCGCCCAGAGCACGGGAGGAGCCTGAGTGATGAATCCTTGGCTCCCTGGGCTTGGTGCTGGCACACAGCAGGTGCTCAGTAAACTGACTGTTTGAGGGGAGTCTGAACTGATCTGAGGGGATAACTATTGAGAACATTCCTACAGCTCTCGTGTGGGCGCTGTGCTGAGTTACCTACGTGAAGTCAGGTCACCCTCACACAAGCCTATGAGGCGAGTCTGACCATCATCCCCATTTACAAGTACAGAAACTGAGGCTCCACGCAATAAATCATTAGCCTGCGATCACACAGCCAGTGAGGGACAGAGCCAGGATTTGAACCCACACAGAGCCCTCAAGTAACCCCATGCCCTGACTGAGCCAAGGTGAGCCGCAAAGTCCCAGGCAGAGGGAACAGCTACCATGCATTCCTCAAGGGCTGGGACCCTGTGGGGCGCCCCTCCCCCACACATCATGACCATCGTTCCCATCCCACTAGATCCTGTGTGGGCCAGCAGTGACAAGCTGGCCTGTAATCACCTTGTCACAGGTTTCACGTCTCCCTAGCCTCTCCCCCCTTGTGGTCTCTAGGCTCCCTTTACCTGTCCTGTCTCGTATGGACTCCTGACATTATGATCTGCCCTGGCCCCTTTTTGGTAGGAGGTGTGATGTGAAAAAGAAAGGGGAAGCAGAAAACAATGCAACTTTGGGCAAGCTCCCTAAGCTCCTGGAGCCTCAGCGTTTTCATCTGCAGAACGGGGACATAACAGCCTGCCACGGGGGGCTGTCCACGCAGGTGTTTCATCAGTGACCTGGCACCTAAGGGCTTGTTTCCAACGCTCTGGCCTCAGGTACCCCAAGAGTGGAATCACTCATCCGGTGAGCAAGCCAGGCTCAGGGAAGTAAGGTGCCCTCAAGCACCCGGCACCAAGAAAAGGATACAGTGGAACAACGGGTGAGCAGTCTGTCGGGACTCCAGGAGAGGGTGTAAATGAAGCCCTTGGGTCTCCCCTGGCAACTCAGCCGCACACAGCCAGGTGTGCCCAGATGTGGTTCCCTAGCCCTGTGTGCTCACACGCCCAAGGCGCTCTCCTAACATGGTGCACGTCGCATGGTGTCGGGGCCACTACTCCGCCGGATGCTCTCGGCCCCCTACCCCGGGCTGGGTGAGGTGGTGGGTGGGGACAGGAGGAGCAGTCGGAAGGCTAGGCACTATGGCTGACTGCAGAATAGGACGGAAGTTAGCACCCTTGCTGGAAAACTCAATGGGCAGATGATGCTGCCAAGGTCACAAACCGCGTGGAAGCCATACCAGGAAGTCGAAGAGACGAGAGAATCTAAGCCCCTTACGGTGGGTGGGGCCCTGAGAGGTGAGTGAGCCCAAGTCCCCATCATCTAGATGGGGAAACAGGCCCAGGGTGGGGCCGTGACTTGCTCAGGGGCCCACAGTGTGTTGGCGGCTCTGCCACATGTGAGGAGGTCCAGCCCCCGGCGGCTCATTTGCCATGGTGGGTGGGCCCTTTGCTGGCCTTCATGCCTCACGCCCCCGCCATCCGATCCTCTCTGGTCTCACCCACACTACCAAGGGTGCCAGTTTAGCCTCACTCAGAAACCACCAAATCTCAAGCTCTTCCCTGCAGGCGTTTGGCTCTGGGATGCCCGACTCCCCATCCCCACACTCCCCTCACATGTTAGGCGGAATCGGAGAGACTGTATTCAGTTCGCGACTACATGGTTATATAATTAGAACAGAGCCCACCTAACTCACAGTAAGTGCTCATAAATGTTCGCTATTATCACCAGGCGTGATTATCACCATTTTACAGCTAGGGAAACTAAGGCTTGGAGGGATCGAGTGGCCCACAGATGTGAGGTGCTAGAGTCTTCACTCTCCTGGGCTTTTTCTTTACGCTTACAGTTATTGAGTGCCCCTGAGAGCCTGGCTCTGGGCCGACTGCTTTGTGGGAATTATCATACACAATCCTCACCATAGCCCCATGATTTAGGAACTACGATCACCCCAAGAAACTGAGGCTCAGAGAGGGCAGGCGACTTGCCTGAAGCCACAGAGCTGGTAAATGGCAGAGCCACGGGTGCTCTCAGGCAGCCTGGCCCCCATCTGTATTGCCAGCTCACTTGGAGCAGATTGAAGGGAGTAACCACCCCGGCCTCTTACAGGAGCTTCTGGTCACCTTGGGGTCCCAGGCTGGACAATCTGTTCCAGGAACTCTCACCCAAGTCAGAGACCAGGCGTCCATTCTATTTCCCCAGCAATGTTAGCTCTGACTCAGAAGTGGGGCCTGGGCCAATCCTGGACCCCAGGAGTCCTGAAACTTCAAATGAAAAGAAGACCCAGGCTGGTCCTTAAATTCAAAGATGGGGCTGTTTGGGAAGCCCACCACCGTAAGATCAAGAGGAGCTAAAACAAACAAGCCTGCTTTTCAGGATCCTACAGAACCGTCCGACATTCTGCGACATGAACGCCTCCAGGAAGTCAGGTTTGCCATGATCAAGACGCTTGTGTAAAACGTGCCCATTCGGTCATCAAGTCCGGTTTCTCCCTTTTTCCAGAACTGGCTCCCACTGCCAAGGGCCCCCCTCCCCTTAGCCCTCCCTGAGCTTCAGCCACGTGAGGTGACCACCCTTTTACACCTCGAAGCTCTCTGCACTTGCTCCTCCCCTGATGACACCCTCTCCCCTGCCGTAGTCTGGGCAAAGTCCTCCTCATTCTTCAAGGCCTCCAAATGCCACCTCCTCCTTGAAGCCCCTCTCAATTGTCCTGTAAGAATTCACAAGAGTACCCCAGGGAGAACATTTCTCACTGGGCCTCTGGGTTGCTGGGACAGCCAAGCTCCCTCAGAACAACGGCTACCACTAATTGAACACTAATTGAACACCTGCTGTGTGCAGGTGCTGCACCTGCGGTCTCTTAATCCCCATAATGAGTAGCGGGCAGAGGTTACTACCCCCCAGGCACTGCCTTTTAAAACTGCAGCTCTGAGAAGCCAAGTGACTTGCCCAAGGTCGCACAGACAGAAAGTGGCCAAGGAAGACAGCCTCTCAAAACTGTCTCACTCCAGAGCTCCTGGGATTCATCAGATTGAGGGCATCCAGAGAGAGAGGGCCTGCTCTGCGGCTCCCATCTCTGCATGCCAAGAGGGTGCCAGCTCCAAGTGGGCAGGCTCTATGAACCTGGGCCGGGGGAAGTGAGCTGACTGGCCAGCTGGCCCTCTCTGTGACTACCCGCCTGGGGCTCTCCACACCTCGGGCCAGGGGGGCCTCCAGTCGGGGCCTGGAACGGACCCAGCGTCTTAGCCTTGGGGAGAGCCTAGCCACTCTTCCTTCCTTTTCCATCTGGCAAAGGAAGCTCCATGGGAAGGCCAGGCGGGCAGCTGCTCCTCGCAGACTCTCTGCAGTGCTTCCCGGCTTCCCTACAGAGGTTGGCTTGTGGGCCCAGGACCTGCAGGAAATGCCAGGGCAGATAAACGAGCCCAGCACCAGTTTCGGAAGGGACATTATTTAGCCACAGGAGGCTCTGCAGCTCGGGGCAGACCTCCCCCTCACAGGCATAGCTTGATTTGCCCTCACCTGTCAGGCTCCATGGGGAAAAATTCTCTTTGGGTGCGTTTGCCCAAAGGAAATGAGCCTATCACCCCGCCTTGGGTGTTTGACAGGATGACTGTTCCTGGTGGCACACTTTCCTGGGGAATCTGTGGGTCTGGATCTGCTCCCCTGGCCTCCAGGCATATTCTTCTGTGCTCAGCTCTGGGCAGGTGCTGGGAACACTGGGAGGATGGCCTAAAAGTCTCTGCACCCAAGGGCCTCACAGTGACCACAATGTGGTCAGCGCTGTGAGGGGGGCGGAAGGGGAGGGCAGAAGGGGGGTGTCCTGGAGGAGGTAAACTAACTCCAGAAAGACTTGATCGGGCAAAAGAGGAGGCAGGGAGGAACCAGTTCCCAGGGAAAGAGGACTAGTACGAGGGCCACAGCCCAAGGCCTGGTGTGTGACAGGCCGGACCCAGCCAGCCACAGCCTTCCCCTGAGCCTCCATCTGAGAGGGGCTCCTGCCTCCACTTCTCAGCTCTGAACTCTCCATCCCTGCTGGGGCCTGAGCTGTGGCCTGGCCCTGGGAAGACCCAATCCTGTGCGTTCTCTGGAGATCTGCTCCAAAGACTGACCACCTGTGTGCATGCCACTGTGCCTGCCAGCACCCTCTTGCAGCCCAGAACCTTGGGCTGTGGTCACTTTCTGGGCCAGGTCAGGCTCAAGCTCCCTGCCCTCCCAGGCCCATCAGAGGAGTCATGGTTCTGGGACACTTGGCCACAGAACCGCTGGCCAGCCTAGCCTTGTATTTCTGAAGCCCCATCTGGGCCTCGGTCCCAGGCTCTCGGTCTCCAGGCACCCTTGGAAAGCAGATGTGGGCAGAATTAGCCTTCTGAGACCTCAGGCTGCCCCAGCTACGAGAATGATGGAACTGTGACCCTGGCTGGGGACAGAGACCTGGCAGGGAGGTAGCCAAGATGAGGCAACAGCTGGGGGTCAGAAGAGCAGCCTGGGCGTCCCGCAGAGTGAGGAGAGGGCTGCCATGCCAGGGAGGAGGGAGAACCAGCTCCTCCCCGCCATGCTGGCCTGTCTGTCTCCAGCACTTCACTGTAAAAATAAATGGAAGAAGCACACGCCAGACAGAAAAAAGGGAAGGGAAAAAAAAACCACCCCCAACCGCCCCACATGGGCTCCCTTGGCGGGTTTGGGCCAAGGCCTTGGCCTGGGTTACTTGCTGCTGCTTTTCCCGGGAAGCTGCTGGTGCCAGATTTGCATTTACCACAAACAGAGACAACACAATGTCATAATCCTTCTCCTGTCATTCTCCCCTCTCTTCCTCCTCCCACCTCAGACACACACACGCTAACACAAAATGACGGCTCCCTCGACAGCCTGAATGAGCAAAGCCCTCGATCTGCCTCTTAATTGTTGGCGTTTCTCTCTGGCCCGCGCTCCAAGCTCCGGGCCCATCGCCCAACTTACAGCAGACCACCCACTGCCCCCTCCTTTGTCCCGAATCGCCGCTGACAAATGGCCTGCTGGAGGCAGAAGAATATGCCTAGAAATAATGGGGGAGTTGGAGGGGAGAGAAGCCAGCCCCTGCGCCCCGCTGCCTCTGCACCCTCGCTGCTGGGGTCCTGGCCGCGGAAGCTGGCTGGACTCGAGGGGACAAGGGGCAGGGATGGTGACTCGGCCCCTGGGACTCTGACCCGGGGCCCTGCCCTTCACGCCCCTGCCGCTGCCCGGGGCCACCGCGCTCCCCGAGCAGCCCCCTCCTGCCCCTCCTTTCCCGGCCACCCTCCCGGGCACTGCTCTGAACATCCCCCGCGATCCCCTCCCTCCGTCGCTCTTTATGGCAGTTTCAAAGCTGCAGCCGCCACTCGAGCAGCTGCGGCCTTTGATGGGGACAAGGCAGCGAAGGCAGCCTGGGAGGCCCCTGCCCGCCCTGCCCTGGCGGCCCAGCCCTGCCCGCCCCCGTCCGCCCCCCGGGAGCCTCGGGCCGGGCCGCGCGGCGCGGTGGAGCGCCCAGCGGGCACGCCTCGCGCACCAGAGCAAACTTTCACGACCGGAGGGAGAGCACGGCGCACGCCCCTTACCTTTGCAGCAGCATCCTTCCCGGCACTTGCCCCAGACCCTCCGACAGACCGGCCGGGAGGAAAGCAACTCCCAAGCCCCAAGCCGAGGCTGGGGAGGAGGGGAGAGGGAGAAAGGAGAAGGAAAAGGAAAGGGGGGCAGTTTCTCGTCTTTCAGCCTCCTCGCGGCTCCTCCTGCCCAAGCCGGCAAGTGAAGTCACAGGGCTGGGGCGGTGACATCAGCTGAGCCTCTGACATCACGGCCCCTGCCGGATCTCACCTCTGCAGGGTGGAGATGGAAGATCAGCAGGGAGGAGGGGATGGATGGAGGAGGGAGGGGAGCACCGATCCTTCCTTCACCCTCAACTGCGGAGAGCGTGTGCCAGCATGGTGGGGGGGAGGGGAAGGGGGGCGGCTCGTCTCTGAAGAATATGTTTTATCTCTATAGATAGGGGCGATTATGTGTCTATTTATAATTGGCCCCAGAGTGAATGGCTTAAAAGGGGAGACCGCCCACCACAGGCGCGAATCGCAGCTCTCTGTTCTTAGAGCCACAAGGTAAAGGCCAGCATGCCACTCAAAGGTCAGGGACTCACACCCAACACCTCGGGCAGTGAACACGAAGACCTGGCGAAGCTCAGAGAGGCGAGGGCCTCCCTGAGGCTGCACAGTAGGAAAATGAGCTGATATTTGAGGGGCAGAGGCACAAGGAGGTGGGAAAGCGCTGGTCAGGGCCAGGAAAGGAGCCCAGAGCCTGAAGGGCCAGCCAGGCAGCTTTAGGGCTTTTTGAAGCCTTCGCCAGCTTCAGGAATGAGGCGTTGGGTCTGATCATTCAGCCCAGGCCATCTCACCTTTGTGGATGCCCCAATCACCCCAAGTCCCATCCAGGTCCGCCCCTCCAGGTTTGGCACACTAGTTCCAACAGGCTGAGCAGCAGGCACTCCTACTCCTCTTTTATTCTGTCGCAATGCCTGCGAAGCAGGTACCAAAACCCTACCCAGGTCTAGATGGAGAAACTGAGGCCCAAGATGTGGTGAGCCAAAACAGGGACCCAAGCGTCCAGTGCCTGGACTCCAGACCTTGGCCAGACCCTTGGCCCTGCAGTGCCCTTGGCCTGAGCCCCCTACTCTATAGCTGCTTGGACCAAACTCAGCCTGGCAGGGTCTCCCTGGTCTTTGCCCACCTGCTTTGAGAAAACCACGGCTGCTCCAGCCTCTGCCCTCAGACGAGAGCCCCCTCCGCTGTGCTCCCTTCAGCCCGAGACCGTAGCCCAGCCCAGGACCCCTCTAGGCCCCAGTGTGCCAAACCCTGACAGCACCCTCTTCCTGGTTCCACAGGGGATCTGGGTTGCTGCCACTGACTGCCCCAAATTCGGCACACACTGTCTGAGCTTCCGGGCCTGACATTTGGTGAGAGCCCACTAAGCACCAGGCTCTAGTTTCTCATTTCATCCTTTCCACAGGCAGGATGTCAGGGTTACAGGCCAGGACATAGGGCTGCTCGCACTGTCTGGAAAGTACTTTCGTTTCTCTCGGGCTTTCCCCAAAGCCCAGAGATAATGTTCCGCAGTTCTCAGGATTCCTGCCATGCTTTGCACGGTGCTTCCCCCCAACCAAGACACTCAGGAAGCCCTTGGAGACAAAGGACTCTACTCACAAAAGATGAGCGTGCAACTCCAAACACCAGCCAGGAAGCCCAGAATGAACACCTTCCTTCTGTTCTCCAAACAAACCATGCTCTCTCGTGCCTCCAGGCCTTTCCCCATGCTATTCCCTCTGCCTGGAACACCTTTTCAGTCCAGCTCCACCCCTTCCCTGGTAACATGAGGGTCTCACCTGAGACATCACTTCCTCTGAGAAACACTTCCTGCCTCTCAAGTCCAAGTTAGATGCTGCTTTCCATGTCTTTCCCCCATCACCAGTCCTACTCACAGTGTCCGGGGTGGGGGGGGCAGCAAGAAGTGGTGGAAAGGGATGGGGGTTCTGAGGCAGACTGCCAGGTTCCCATCCCAGCTGTCTGACTGCTCACTGTGTGACCTTGGACAAGTGACTTGACCCCTCTCATTCTGTTTCCTCCTCTGTGAAATGGGGAGAGGGGAGAGTAACAGCAGTCCAGGCCTTCACCAGACCCTGGCAGAATGATTCCTGCTCTTTCATTTGCTTGCCTCCCCAGCTGGGCAGCCAGATCAGCCAAGGACATGGGTCTGCCTTGTCTTCCGACCCCTGGCACAGTGCCCTCACACAGAAATATGCACTGAGGAACCCAGGCAAGGTTGGCTGAAATAGTAGACTGGAGGATTTTAATTCAGTTCAGCAAGCACCTACATCAGGCCATCTGGTTTTAAATCTTGGTTCCACCACTTCCTTCCTGTGTGATCTTGGGCAAGTTACTCAACTTCTCTGAGCCTTATATGCCCCACCTGTAAAATGGGGATAAGAATAGACTCTACTTTATAAGGCTGTTGTAAGATTACATGAGAGAAGTGAAGTGACATGCTTAGAGCAGCGCAGAATCTCAGCGGGAGCCAGCCCTGGGTTAGCTGCCATCATTATTATTTCACCTGTTCAGGGCCTGCAAGGTACCACAAAGGACAGAGAAAAGTTAGAGATGAGGTGGGACAGTGGGAAGGAAGTGGGCTTTAGAAGAACAGAGACTGTCCTCCAACATAATCTCACTGAGCCTCAGTTTCCCACTCTTGAAGCAGGGTAACACTCCTTCGCTGAGTTTTTGAGTGGGTGACTGCAAACAAGGAGTATGAAAGTGCCTAGCACAGGTTCAGGCGCTTAGGAGAGAAACTATACATGTAGGTTCCCTTTCGTCTTCTCAAACCATGGACATATATGCACAGTTATTCAATAACTTTCATGAACATCCCGACATGGGTGAGGTGTGATCACAAGCCAGGAGCAACAGATGCAGAGAAAAAGCTTAGAAGAGAGGGCAGTTGGGAGGAGACAACAGGAAGGGCTTCCTGGAGGAGGAGGTATGTGAGTAGGGTCAGGAAGCCTCCCGGGGAAGGGAAGAGGAAGCAAATGCATGGACAGAAGAGTTGGGGCACTCAATCCCCCCAGAGTAAAGCACATTTCTGAGGCAGCAAATTGCAAGCATACTTGGGTGGAGGGCACCCTGTCCCCTCCGTCTGGAAGCAGAGGGTTTTGGTAGCATGATGGCTGAGCTGGAGGGCTCTATGAGCACCAAACCGTTGTGCTGGGCATGCTGTTGTCAGAGATAAACGCCAATCACACGGAGACCACAACCACCAAGCTGGGAGGAATGCTGGAATTATGTGGCCCAGCCATTCTACACACATGGAAACTGAGGGCCAGAGAGACAAAGGGATCTGTCCGAGGTCACATGGAAGATCAATGGCCTGCGCTTAGCGTTGTAACCCCTGGGTCAGAATTCTTTTAATGATAACAGTGATAACAACCATTAATGATACTTATGTAGTGCTTACTGAGTGCACCCCTGTCTTGGCTTGTTAGGATGATGAACTAATTTGAGCCCCACAAGTACTCTCTGGTGAGGGACTACCATTACTCCCATTTTAAAGATGAGCAAATTGAGGCCCAGAGAATTGAACAGAGTTGTCCCAAGTTGCACCGCTAATAAAGAACATACCCAGGATTAAAGCTCAGGCTCTTAGCCCCCAGACTCTGGGCTTTTAACCAACGTACACTACTGCTTTTCATCGTTACCTCCATCCATCCCACCATGCATGCGTGCACCCATCTACCCAATCAGGCATGTAAGCATTCGTTCAAGGAGTGCTTATTTGAACTCCTACTGTTGCAGGCACTGAGGAGTCAGCAGAGAGTGCACGGCCAACCCCCTGGAGCTCCACCCACCTGTCCGTGACCCCTGTCGCCTTGTGCTGTGCTGAGCTGCTTCAGAGCTTACTAAAAACCCTCCTCCTGAAAAGCCCAGCTTCAGATTTAGCTGCTCAAGACCACAGAGCACTCTACTATTGGGAAACCACAAACCAGCCCCCTTTCAAAGGCCATTATGTCGCCTGCTTCACAAAGGGGGAGTGATGAACGAATGATCCAGTATCAATTTCAGGGCAGAATGGTAAGTTGCATGGAGGTCTGAGGCCTCCCTGGCAAAAACAAAACAAAACAAAAAAATCCTACAAATCAGATCTGGAAAATGTTCAGTCCATGAAGCTTGAAGCAATCGAGCCAAAAAGTGCAATGGTTGAGTTCTGCCACCACGAGAGCTTTCAGGAAGCCCAGCCCCCTGGGCAGAGAGGAGGAAGCTTAGTCTCATGTGCTGGGCAACCTTTCAGATAGCCTTCTGGGCTCCCAGAAGACCCAGACCATTCGCTGCTCATAGCAGAGCACCCGCGCTGTTCCAGGCCCACTACACTGTTCTACCCTAAAAGGCTGGCACGACGGTGCCATTCCCCAAAGGAGGAGACTGAGGCTCAGAGAAAGAAAGACTAGCCCAAGGACAGCATGGACCCAGCTGGTTCCAAAGACTGGGATCCCCTTTCACCAGAGTACTTCATTCAGTGCAGCCTTGGGCAGGTTCATTCCTCCTCCAGTCCTCCGTTTCCTCCTCCTTGAAGTGAAGAAATCGGGGAACAAGAGCAGGAGCCCCCTTCCAGCCCTGGCATTCCCGTGCTCCCATCTGATGAAACTGCAAGCCGGGGGCTGAGGACAGGAAGGAGGGCCAGGCAGACGCCTCCCAGCCCGAACCACCACCACCTTCGTCTCCCCTCCACCAGTCCCCTAAGTTAGTCTGCAAAGAGCCCTAGAACAACAGACCTTAAAATAGGCATCGACCTCAGGGAGATGAGGTCTTTTTTATGCCCATTCCACAGATGGAGCCACGTACGCGGATGTCGAGGGTTGGTGCTTTCTCCCTGCCACTGCACCTCCAGCACACTCTGAACACCATCCGCTATTGCCCCAAGAGCAGCGACAAAGCAAGAGGACTGCGTGGCTGCTGAAGTCAGGGTATTAGAATTATTAATAATAATACTCCAACTCTGTATAGCATGGTACCACCTCCTGGCTGTGCAAATGCTCACGGCCTGCTTCCTCCTCCATAAAACGGGGTTAATACTAGTTACTGTTCCCCGAGATGGCAGGACAGCGATCGTGCCTCCCAGTTTTACAGAGGAGGAAACTGAGGCACGGAGAGGCGGCGGGAAGTGCAGTGAGGCCACAATTCTAACACGGGTCTGAACAGAGGAGGCTGAGGGGAGAGAAAGGCCTGGGGTGGTCGTCGGGTGGGCTGGGATTCTGAACACACTCTCATCCACTGGCAGTCTGCCGATGGCCACAAACGAGGGGTGATCTGCCCACCCGGGGGGCCGTCAGGGGGCCCGCAGCCTGCCCTGGGCACAGCTGCCGCCCTGGCAGACCCCCAAAGAGCCCCCTGAAGAATCGCTGCACTCGCGAGCTTTTTTCCCATTCCAAACATGCCAGAGCCCCGCGGACCCCGGAGGCTGCTACTTAGCGCCAGATTAATCACACCGAATTCTCCATCCAGATATTGCGTGCAGGCCGAACTCCCACCGCTAATCGCCGTAATATTCTCCTCGGCGTGTGCAGGCGGCCGGGGCGATGTTCCAGGAATATTAATTCTCCACAGCCGGCTCACTCCCGCCGCACGCATGCGCCCCCTGCACCGCCGGCTGCTGCTCGGGGATCGGGGGGCCAGGCCGGGGGACGTGAGGGGGGGCAGCAGGAGGCACAGCGCGGGCCAAAACCCTCCCTGGGGGCCGGGGTCTGCCTGGTGGGAAGCAGCGGGCCCAAGGCCTGGCTGACCTTTTAACATGAGCCACCGTGGGGCTGGTGGGGCTGGAGGTGCCTGCAGTGATGGTCCTCCACTCAACCCATATCTCCTCCCAGTCCTGCCCCTGAGCCCCCTGCCGCAGGACCTGCGGGAGGCTCAGGGCCCCCAAGAAGCCATACAGCACCGGCCCTCTGCTGCCTTCTCAACACAACAGAGCTTTGAGGAAATGGGCAGCTAGGGACCAGCTAATCCCAGCCAAAAAAAAAAAAAAGAAAAGAAAAGAAAAGAAAAGAAAGAAAGAAAAAGAAAAGACACACAAAAAGGAATGAAAATCTTTCATCTGCTCAAAATATAAAAACGTGGGTGTTGGAGGAGACTCAGGTAAAGGGAGGTTGGGCTCTGCTGTGGGCCTGGCTGGGGCACGGAGGGGGCAGGCCTCTGCTGCTGGCAACTCCTGGCCCTATTAGCACAAGTAAGGGGCTGGCTTCCTACAGTGCGACCATTAGTACGCGGAGCCCAGGGAGCACCAGGGCAGGGTGGCTTCTAGTTTCGGGAGGGTCCCTGAGGAGAGAAAGCACATCTCTGTTCCAAGCCCACAGGTTCTGGCTGAAGTACAGGCTGCAGGGCCTGGGAATGAGACACTGGCCTGTCTTCAGGGAGCTCCCAGTAAGCCCACAACTCAACTAGATGCCGGCCTCCCTGAGCACAGGCCCCAGGAGCAAAGCTACTGCTCACTTGGACCCTGAGGCCCGTAGAACAGCGCTGGGAAGAGGCACATCTTCAAGGGCTTTGCAAAGTATCCCCTCTTGCTTTGGCTCAGCGCAGCCACAGGAGGCAGCTTTAACATGCCATTTACAAATAAGAAAACTGAGGCACAGAGAAGCGAAGTAAAGGGCCCAGCAGATGAGTCCCCAGGCTGTCAGAATTCAAAGCCAGTATCCTCCCCTCTCCCTGAACAGCCTGACTCCATGCCCTGTCCCTCCCCTCTCTGGGGCTCCATCTCTTCTCTGAAACAACCTTTAAGGTCCTTCTTGCTCCCACATCCTGTCCAACAAGCAAAGGCATTTATTAAGCACCTACTGTATGCCAGGCCCAGGGTTCCAGAAATGCATAAGGTTGCTCAAGGAGCTCATAGTCTGGTGGGAAGAAAGATAAATAAACCAATGACCACAGTCCAGTCTGAGTCCCCAGGACAAGGGGCCTCCCTCAATGGCGTTGGGAGATAGGGAGGGCTTCCTGGAGAAAGCAGGCATTGAGAAGTGGAGAGGAGTGGAGATCTTTCCACTGGAGTCTGGACTAGAGTGGAGAGATGGGGCCAAGGGCACTTTTTGTGAGTGGTACAGTGAAGGCGGCTTCCATTAGAAGGGTGTGACTGACAGCGGGATGGTGTTCTGGGCGGAACGGGGCTGAGTGTGGATCCAGGTAGGCTGCTCTGTCTGGGCTGGCCCAAGCCAGGCAAAGGCAGGGCCCTCAGGCCAGGGGCACTGAAGGGGGGGGGCTCTTGAACCCAGGTCTCCTAGCTCCTGGTCCAGTGCTCTGGGAGGCAGAAACTGTAAGAACACCCCCAAAAAGAGGGTCCAGCCTAACAAAGGGAGCACAAGGGGGCTGCAGGAGGGGCTGGGGCTCAACCCAATTACTTTCTGGCCCAGAGAGATTAAGAGAATCAAGGTGTAAATCACAGAAGTGAGGGGTGTAGTTTGAGCCTCTGGCATCCCAACAGCAGCCAACGCCTATCCAGACTGAGGGACACGGGTCATCCCCCAGGCCCCACAGACCTGAGGTGTGTGACCCAGCAGCTGCCAGGCACCTCTCACACACTACCCCTCACGTAAGTCTCATAGCACTAGAAAACCAAGGTGTCCCTCACCCATTTCTCAGATAAGGAAACTGAGACTTGGAGATAAAGCACAGGCAGAAACCACTGCGTGGGCCACTCCCTGCCCACGATCTCCCAGGGCAGGGGGGCATTACAAATAAGTCCCGTCCATAGGCAACAAGAGGCAGTATTTCAAGGCTCCTGGGTCTGGGCCTGGGTGTTCAGTGTCCTGCCCCCCAAGCTCCACCTCTTGCTCCTGATGACAGCACGTACGGGGGCCAAGATGTAGTAAAAAGGAGCCCTTCTTGGCCTCTGCTTGCTCTTACAAGTCCTCAAGCACCAGTTTCATGCCTTAAACTCCCTTTACAGGTCAGAAATCCTAAGCAGAGCTAGGACTCAGCCAGGAGCCAGCAGATTGTCTGAGAGGCTGGGGGAGAAGCCAGGGCCCAATCCCTCCCTCAGGATGTTATGTCCCAGCACGTCAGCTGACTGAGGTGGGCCTTGAGACCCCAGTGGAGTGTACACCAAGTCAGCCTGGGGAAGTCCCAGAAGGCTTCCTGAAAGAGAGGGTAAGAAGGCCTGCATGAGCTGTAAAGCACCGCTCACTTGAGACACAGGGCCCCATGACTTCGAGGCAGACAGGGTCCAGGCACAACTCTCTGCGACCTCCTCCCCCAACCAGCCCCATTCCAGGCAGTCCTATGCCTGTGGCCAGTCCCAGTGCAGGCCTGGTCCCAGGAAATTCCTCCTAAGTGACTGGTCTGACCATGGTGGGATGGTGGGACAGAGGGGCTTGGTGTCCCCTGAGGCTCCAGGCCCCGCCTGTCCCCTCCCATTGAGCACCACCTGCCCAGGAGCGGCAGGGCCTGGGTCTCACCTGCTAAGACTTGTAGGTGGGGCTGACGGACCAGGGAGTCAGGCTCCTGGGCTTTTCCTAGACTTGCCTCTGGAGCAAGGTAAGGGGGCAGGGCACGAAGCATGAATGAACCAAGCGCCTGCTTCCTCACAGGAAGCCTCCTGGTCAGGTTCAAGTCCCTGGAGGAGGCTGACAAGTGTCCTTCTTGGGCACCTCCCCCGAGAGATTCAGTAGTTTCCACTGCTGGCTCCCAGCAACTCTAGCAGGGTCAAGACCCAGGGCTGGGCCCTGCCTCCCTCCTCCTTGCTGAGACTCTGAGCAAACCACCTCTTTGCTCCAAGCCTCAGTTTGCTCAACTGAGACATGGACTGGCCACACCCATCTTGCAAGGTTATTGCAAAGATTCCGAGTGACAAGTTGTCTCAAGGTGAAAGAACGCCAAACAGAAAAAGTCAATGCTGGCCCCTTCCCTAGGGCTAGGCATTTGGGGGAGGAGAGGGGGGAGAGCTAGGCATTTAAAAAGCCCCAGGGATATAAAAGCAGGTCTTTCCAGAACCAGGGAATTCACATTCGCCTCCTTTATTGCTCATGACAGCCTGGAGAGGGAAGGACTATATTTTAATTTTACAGGTGAGTATCTGAGGGCAGTTAGATGAGGGGTCTTGCCCAAGGTCACAGAGCTCCAAGTCCTGGTGTGCCTTGCCTGACTCTGTAAGTGGGTGCTTTCAGGCTATGGGAACAGGTGGGCAGGGAGGAGGCATGGGCACCTTGAACCAGCCCACTAGCCAAACCCAGCCCCAGGGCTTAGCCTGGCCCCAAACCCCAGCTCAGGAAAAAGAAAGCCCCTCATCCCCTACCTCCTTGAGCCTGCAGCCATCTTGGGCGCTGGCAGGAGCTTGTTTTGAAAGCCAGGAGCCCATCAGCCCTCGGACTGAAGCCAGGAAGGGGCTGGGAAGTGGGAACATCCCCGCACGGTGAGCCTCCTGGTGGGGAATCACCCCCCCGCCAGCGTCCCGCCAGCCTCCTGCAGTGCAGCGTATCAGCGGAGCACACATCCTGTGCACACGCACCGGCAGGCACCTGCCAATCTCAGCCCACGGCCCCCGCCCCAGCCCCCCGCTCCCGGAGGACAGATAATTCTCTCGCTCTCCCAGCCTGACAAAATAACTAATGCTAACTCAATAAAGTCCCCCTTGAAGGTTTTTAATTACCAGACTGTGCCAAAGACTAAAGACTCTAGGAGCAGGAGGGAGGCCAGGGGAGGTGGATGGAGGTCGGTGAGGCTGAGGTAGGGCAGTGGGCGGGCGTCCTTCCCAACTCAGGAAGAGGGCACGGCCAGGCCGTTGCTGTCCAGGGTGCTGGGCCTGGCGGTCACAGGGATTTAGGATTCATATTTGCAACAGCGGCCACTGATGGAGGCCAGGCTAGGTTCCCAGCAGGAACCTGACGGAGATTCTCTCAGGCAAGCAGCATGGCCAATTGCAAGGCACAAACCGACACCCCACTGTACAGATGAGGACAATGAGGCCCAGAGGGAGGCAGTGGCTTGCTGTGGTCACACAGCCAAGCCTGGATTGTCCAGTTATACTTGGTGTCAGGTGGAGTGCCTGGCTGCCCGCGGCAGGAAATACAGAATGCGGTTGAATGGAGGGTCTGAAGGCACAGGGATGGCCCTCAGGAAAGGGTCTAACGGTGTGTGGTGGCTTCTGTGCAGTGAGATGTGCTGGGCTGGGGAGGCAGACAGCACGGCCAGGAGCTGGCCAAATGGAGGCTGCCCAGAGAGACCTCAGAGTCTAAAGGCAGGAGCACCCAAGCTGGGTCCTGCCTAGAATACCAGCAGTCATGGGGCAAGGGCGCTCAGAGACCCCCCTGATGAACTCCCACTGCCATTAAGGGAAATGACGAGGGGAGGGGTAGGCACTGCAGGGGAAATGTGACACCATCTAGTGACCTGGCCAAGCTGCCTAACCCTGGCCCAAGCACTTCTTCCCTGACCGAAGGAAAAGTCAGTAATATGCTGTCTCTGCCCCGGAACAACCCCCAAGCTCCTCCCCACCCTCTGTGAGCTGGCCCTGCCCTCGTCGGCCCCAGCCACTCCACACTCCCATCCAGGGGCCTGCCTTCCACTCCTTCCAGCTTGCCCAGCCTCTTCCTGCCTCAGGACCTTTGCCCTGGCTGTCCACTCTCCCAGGGAAGCTCTTGCACAGCTGGATCATGTCATTCAGGTTGCAGCCCAAATGGCACCTCCTCAGGGAAGCTTTCCTTGAACCGCCTGTTTACCGCCATATGGCCTTCTCCGTCAGAGGCCAGGCGCCCACCGGCAGAAATGCCATGCAACCTCAGTCCCAACACATGCCTCTATCCCCTCTTCCGGGCAGCCTCTCCATGCCCCAGGCAGAGTGAGCGGCTCCCCAAATGGTACAGGTTGCCCTCAACACTCAGACCCTAGGCATCCCTGCGGTGTGGACTCTGAAGCCAGCCTGCTGGGGTTCAAATCCTGCCTCAGCCACTTACTAGCTGTTTGAGCCTCTGTGAACCTCAGTTTCTTCATCTGTAAAATGGGGGTAAACCCCCTATTTGTGGGGGACTTAGGACAGTGCCTGGTGAGTGCTTGGGGCTGCCCAGCCTCATCATCAGCGGATCCTCACCCAGCACAAGCCCCGGACTTGTGGACACTCAGGGAGCACACCGTGCTGGCTCAATAGCTGACCCTGCGCAACTGGCCCGGGAGGCGGACCTGGCTCCATTTTCTAGGTGAGGCAACAGGGGCTGCAGGAGGCTGCGCCTTCTGTGGTCCTGCTGCCCTGGCTGTGCTCTTTTTGCTGCTGCTTCCGTGAATCTGCTCTTCCCAGCTCAGCAGAGGCGCCAACTTGGGGGGGCGGTGCTGAGAGCCAGCACAGCTGTGCCTGGCTCCCGAGGGCCGCGTGGGGCGGCTGGAGGCCTCAACACCCAGCCCTGCCTGGAGCCTCCTGGCTGGGATCACAGCCCCGCGGTGTTCGAGCTGCTGCCCACCAGCCGGCCCCCTGGCATCGGGCCCGGGATGCCAGCCAGCCGGGAGAGGAGGCAGCTTGGCTGTCAGCCAGCTCACGGTGCCCGAGCTGTCAGCCGGGAGGCAGGCCAGGCAGGCCAGAGACCCCCGCCCCCGAACGGGGCCCTGGCCAGGCCACTGGGACAGGGCCGAGCCACTCACTGCCACAGCTATAAGGGGGCCCTACAGGCGCCAGCCCCAAGTAAGGCTCAGGGATATAATCTCACTGGGTGGGGACCCAGGAGGCCTTGTCCCATTTATTCAGCTCAGCTTTCGCTATAGTGGAAGCAGCACGTGGAGCAGGGGAATTTTCAAGTCAAATAATAATAAAAACAGCAACAACCACAGCTGACATTTAGCAAGCACTTACTCTGTGCCAGGTGTTTTATGCACTGCTGCACTAACTCCTCCCAAAGGGAGATGCTGTTTTTATCCCCCCTCTACAGACTGGTGACTGAGCTCCGAGAGGTGCAGGAAGTCACTCAGAGCCACACAGCGTGCTGGGGAGGACTCAGATTTTGTGCTCAGGCTCTAGACCTTATATCCCGACCTCTCTGCTCCACTGGCTCAGGCCGGCCTAAGTGCTCACACTGGATGCCCCAGCTGGGTGGCCTTGGGCCAGGAAGTCACCCATCTGCAAAACGGGCACTGTCAGAAAGGATCACACTGCAGAGTTGACTAGGGGCTAGCCAGAAAAGCAGGCCTGAGCAGAGGACACGTTCCCTAAATATGGCTAGTTGTTGGTCATAGTCACTGAGCTTCAGGAATGATAAGAACAAACAGGTCCCTCTCATCAGAGCCTCTGCCAGCCCGCCCCAACCCCCCAAGCGTCCTGGGCACCCTCCATGCACACGGCTGGGCTAGCGGGGGTGGCACTGGGGAAGGGCAGTTCCTAGGGCTAACTGAAACCCCACGATGCAGGGCCTTGAGCCTCAGACCCAGGAACTGCCCCTTCACACCACCTCTCCCCACTCCTAGACAAGGTAAACTCAAGAAAAACTGACCAGAGAACCGTGGGCCTAGGCCCACGTGTGCAGACCCGTCTCAAGCGTGGATGTCTCTTGCCCCCTGGTCCGTGGAAAGGCTTGGGTTCTGTATCCCCCTGCCAGCTGGGGCCCACTGGGCAGGGCCCACTATTTTTGGTTCAAGGTCTCATAGATAAGACCAGGGTCGGGGTGCCTGGTGGCCCGGTCGGTGAAGTGTCTGACTCTTGGTTTTGGCTCAGGTCATGATCTCAAGCCCCTTGTCAGGCTCTGAACTCAGCGGGGTAATCTGCTTAAGATTCTCTCTCCCTCTCCCACTCCCTCTCCCACTTGTGCACTCTCTCTCTCAAGTAAACAAACAAATCTTAAAAAAAAGAAAGACAAGACTGGGGTCATTAGTGAGGATGTGCAAAGGCAACCAGTCAGCCCCACTGCTCACATCTGTCCTAAGTACTATTTATTTTTACCACCTCTCTTCTCATTCAACTCAAAACAAGCCCAATGGGAGACAGGGTATTGCCACTGTCCCTGTTTCCCATATGCCCAGACAGGGACAGTGACTTACTCAAGGTTACAAACATCAGGGTCCTGAGGCCCCAGCACTATTACCAGATTTCCTTATCTGGGGGAGGGGGAGGCCCTCAGGTTCAGAGCCAGGGCCAGCTCCCAGAGCAGCTGAGGGGAGCAGGGGAGGACATAGGGCAGACAGGTTTGAACAGGTAGAGATTCTTCTGGAGAGAGGGCGGATGAGAGTCGGCACAATGGCCCTCACCCTGACAGGCTGCCCATGGCCAGGGGCACCCGGTGGGCAGGGCACATGAGCACAGATGCTGCGAAGACACCCAGAGAGACAGGAACCCGCCTGAGCATCACTGACTAGGGCTTCGACGAGGCAGCCTGGCCAGATCCCAGAAGTGGATGCTCCGGGTATTCCACATTGGGAAGGCGGGCAAGAAACTGTGAAAAGCCCCCTGGCGTCATGGAAACCTGCCGTGCCCTCCTGCCCAGACACCCGGGCAGCAGACAGTGCCCGGAGCAGAGTAGGGTGGGGAGGGTAAAGGCGTCTGGGCTCCAGCCCGGCTGTGTGACCCTGTGAGTTGCAGCACTTTTCTGAGCCTGGGCTCCTCTGTGCAGTGATGGAGCAGGACAGAGGACACCCTCACTGCCCCAGGAAGGGCTCGGCACACACAGGACTGGGCACACAGGACTCCCAGCCTCATGGCACAGTTACGCTTTGCCCTAATTGCCTGTCCCCTAATTGCCTGTCTACACACACACACACACACACACACACGCCTTTTGTGGACTCTCCTTCCAGGTTGTTTTGTTTTTTTTTAACCACAGGAAGTAGAGCAGGGACAGGCCTGAGCCTGGGGGCCAGGCGGAAGCAGGGGACCCTACCCAAAGTACAGATCACCCCCCTCAGGGAGTTCTGGAAGCAGCCAGCCCCACACCTTGCATTCCATCCCTGTGGCCAGCAGAGGAGGCCCCCACTGGTGTGTCCTCAGCCTCAGTGCTTGTGGATGGGTGCACTGGGCAGTGAATTACACAGGGTAGGGATCGCAGACACCAAGACCTCCCAGACCCATGGCCTGCCCTCTGTGGGTGGGGAGGAAAATGGGGGCTCGCCAGATGAATAAATCTGACACAAGCCCTGGAGATTCACCTAAAGAAAGCTTGAGAGGGACAGGAGGGGGTGGTGGGCAGGCGGAAAGGGCACCCAGGGCCACCATCTAGGGGTCCCAGGGAATATTTATGGGGCAGGCAGCAAGCAGCAGGTGAGGGAGGGTCCCCCTGAGGGTGGGGGCCAAGGGGCCCCGCTCCACTTGCCTCTCACACACTAGCCACCCACTGGCACTACCCACTCCTACATTCTTCACCTTATCCTCCCTCCCCCACTCCCTCCCGCCAGTGGGCCTCCAATGCCCCAGGCCTCAGTTTCCCCCCAGGACAAAAAGGCTACAGCCTTGAACCAGGCAGCCCTGGCCTCGAGACGTCCTGAATAAAACATGCTGGCAGTGGCAGGTCACCCAGGATCATCAGAGGACTGGGGCAGGGGGTGGAGGGCTGTCCCTCCCCCACAGTGGATACAGCCCCAGTGGTGGGATACTCTTCCTTTCTCTCCGCAGTCAGCAACTCGACAACCCCCACCCCTCTCCCCCGCACAGCAGCCCAGTCCCCCAGACTTCAACCACCGGGGTGACCTGGCCAGCAAGTCACCAGGCCAGGTGTGTAATGCGAGGAGTGGAGGGCAATTAGCAGGTAACCTGGAGGAGGAAGAGGGGGGAAGACGGAATAGCAAAGGAAAGGAAGTGGAGGGGAAAGGGGAGGAGGGAGAGAGGAGGGGAGGAGAGAAAGGGGGGAGGAGGAAGTGGAGGGGAGGAGAGAAAGGGGGGAGGAAGCAGAGGGGAGGAGGGAGGTGGGAAGAGCGAAAGGGGTCGGAGGGAAAAGTAGAGGGGGAGAGGAAGAGAGGAGAACGTGGAGGGGAAGACGAGAGGAGAGGGGGAGGGAAGGGAGGAGGGGGGAGGGCAGCCGCAGAGCACAGTCACGTGCATGCGGCCTCCTCGCTCATTCCTTCGTTGGGAGAAGCCGCTGGGCCTGGGGCTGCTGAAGGAATTTTAAAACGAGGCAGACTGCCTGGAATATTGGGAGTGGGGGCTGCAGTCAGAGAGCNGGGAGGGGGAGGGGCAGAGGGGCGGTCTGAAATCTCCCGCAACATCAAAGCCTTCCCAGCCGCAGAGCACAGTCACGTGCATGCGGCCTCCTCGCTCATTCCTTCGTTGGGAGAAGCCGCTGGGCCTGGGGCTGCTGAAGGAATTTTAAAACGAGGCAGACTGCCTGGAATATTGGGAGTGGGGGCTGCAGTCAGAGAGCTTTCTCTCCAGGCAGGTTTTGAAACGTTTCCCTCCAAGGAGAGTGTCAGGGCAGAAGGGGCCTCTGGTCAGCTGCTGGGCAGGTGGCCAAAAGCGAGGACCACCCACCTACTTGGAGCCCACTGGTGGGAGGCTTGGGCAGGGCCAGCCCAGTTATCAAGAGAAGCTGGAAATCTGGATTTTATGTGAAAGCTTCCCCTTTTCAATCCTGGCTCAAGTGAAAAAAAGAAAAGAAAAAAAAAAAGGAAAGGAAAGGAAAGGAAAAAAACAGCACGTGGGCCAAATAGAGCATGTCCTGATTTGGGCCTAGGACCTCGGTCTGCCACTTCTGATGGACTCCAACCCACTTGTACCACAAGTGGGGAAACTGAGGCCCAGAGACTGGGGCTCGCTCAAGGTCATGTGGTAGGCACTCAAGGGGTGCGGGCTAGAACTTGGGGAATCTCAGGACTCCCGGGCTGGAACCTCAGGGTCCGGCAGACACATCGGCCCAAAGGTCTGGAGCCCAAGAGGCGGGTGAGCCATTGACTTGTGGGGAAAGGGCTTGTGGCAGGGGAGGGTCTCTGAATGCCACCACTGCTGTCCTGACCCATCCTGCCCAGTCCTCTCATGACACATTGTTCATTATGCTGTCCACTCTCACCAGGCCCTGGCCCCACCCACAAACAAGGCCAGAGCAGGGGACAGGTGCTGGACCCTGGTGGGGACAGAGAAACAGGAGCTCCCAGGAGGCAGCCGCTGCCCCTGTGAGGTGGTGACAGGGGGCTTCCCCAAAGGAAGGTCCCGGGGGGAACGGAGGATTCTAGGCAAACCACACAGCATCTGTTTGCCAGGAGCCACATAAATGGCTGTTGGCGGGTAGGGGTGAGGCTGGGTGAGGGGTGAACGTGGGGAGCCCTGCAAACTCAGAAGCTTGGGCCATTTATCCTAAGGGCACCCGGGAGCCCCTGGAGGTGTCTGAGCGGGAGAGGAGAGGTGGGCTCCGATCTCAGCTTTGGGGTTGCAGGTATGGGGCCGGATAGGTCGCTCTGGAAGTCACTCATTCATCCCTTCATGTGTTCACTGGACAGGTATCTACCGAGCACTTACTCTGTGCCAGGCCCCAGGGCAGACAGACAGGTGGGTGCTGGACTGGCCCCCAGGTGGGGGGCCAATGTGAACTGTGAGCGCCACTGCCACTACGGGGAGAGAGGACTCTCATGGGCCCGAGCCTCCAGACCCTCCAAGCAGGAGCCCGCCTGCAAGGGGAGGGAGGAGTACGTGCATGGGCCCAGCGATGAGTAAAAGTGCTTCAGCAGGCCAAGGTGTGGGTAGGAAGGTGACATGGCTTCTTCTTCACTTTATCCCAAGGGCCAAGGGGGGGGGGCGGGGACACAAGGGATTTGATGCTTGGGCGGCTGGCGCATGCCTTCACTCTCTCGGAAGGCTGTCCTTGGAGAAGGGAGCCCTCTCTTTTTAGAACCAAGTAGACTGGGCAGCTGTTCCTGTGAGCAGACTTCAGTTCGAGGCAAGGAAAAACTTTCCAGTGCACAGAGCCCCTTCGCTGGGTGGCCGCACAGGCCGGTATGAGCAAGGCCCAAAGCCCAGGCCCAGGGCCCCCACGTGCAGCTGGACCCTCAGCCTGAGCCCGCAGAAGTGCCCCCATAGGGTGGCTGTCAGGGTCCTTAGAGAGAGGCCCTGAGTGGATGCAGCGTGGCGCTGAGCCCGACCCCGGAGCGGCATCACGGGCAGCTGAGGGTACGGCGGGAAAGGGGCCATGCTCGGGGGAGCTGGGAGGTACCCCCCACTGAACAGGAGCCTTGGTGCCAACCATAACAGCACTATAACATGTTATGAGCCCCATTCTCCAAATGGGGAAATTGAGGCTGGGGTTCCCACAGCGGAGTCCAGACTGGCGCTGAGGCTTACAGAAACCATGGTTAGGGTCTTCAGAAGAGGCAAGGGCAGCGGTAGAGGAGCAGGGGAGAGGGAGCTCTGGGACCAAAACCAAATGTCTCTGGGGAGAGGGTCTGGAAAGGGGGCAGCCTTCTCCGTCAATCCTGGCTACGGGCAGCTGGGGGTGGAGGTGGGGGATAGAGGGACACCACCCATGTGGCCTGGCATCATCACTTGCACCTCCATCTGGGCCGGGATTTGAAGTGGGGTGGGTGGTCTCGGGAAACCCACCCTGATCTTCAAAGAGCTGCCACCCCACCCACCAGCCAGTAATGGTGGCAGAAACCAAGGCCGGAAGAGGATGCCTTGCCAAGGTCACCAGCCAGTGAGAGGCAGATTGAGGCAGGCCCTTGCTCCCAGGGCTTTGACTGGTGGAATTCCTGGGTGTCTTACAGGAGGTCAGGGGCAGGTGAACAAGGAAAGGAAGGGAGGAAGGGAACTGGCTTTGCCTATGGCCCTGCCCCAAGGCTCATCCAGGACACCACTCCTTCCTCCAACCATGGCGTGCACAGCACCTCCCACCCTGCAATTCTGGAATGACTGCTTTATGGGGTGCCCTGCTCACCTGGGTGCTCTTCCCCCCTATCGGCTTAGCCTCAGTCTCAAGCCCTGCACACAGGAGGGGCCTAGCAAACACTGGCGTGAATTATTCCTGGAAGCCACATGGCCAAGTCCTATAGTATGTAATCGGTCTCATCCTCACCACCCCACCCAGTGAACTGGGGGTGATTCACACTACTGTACAGAGGAGGGAACGGAGGCCCAGAGAGGTCCAACCACTCACTCTCGGTCACACAGAAACAGCTAGTCCTGACAAGCAACATTTGCTGGGTGTGTGGCACAAATCCAAGCACTCCGCAGTATTTACTCACTTAACCCTCTCACCAACCCCTTACTTAGGCAGCTATGACCCGATCCCCGTTTTCCAGAGGAGGGCTTGGATACACAAAGAATTCAAGTAACTTGCCTGATACGCTTAAGAACTGGGATTCAATCCTGGGGTATGTGGCCCCAGTCCCCACAATCAGCTTCCTGGTCTCTGTGGCCCTTCCCACATTCACAGAGGGGACCCTCAGGGATGCTGGGTGGTGGGGGGTTGGGGTGGGCTGTGGATGGGAAATTCCTAAGGCTTGGAAGTGGCTCCAGCAAGGGGAGGAGGAGGAAGAGGAGGGGAATGGAGAGGGGGAGGGAGGGAAACGTTGGGGGAAGGGGAAGAGAGGGGGAGGGAAGGGAGGAGGGGCTACTCTCCCCCAGGGGCCTGGCAGGCCACATTCCCGGGAAGATCTGTGCCAGGGAAGATCTGCCCAGTCCCCCTGCTGCAAGAACATCAAAGCTGGTTCCCAGCCAACCCCAAGGTAGTGTCCTTTGAGGTTTGGCAGAGATGGGGCCATATTTCAGGCTGATACAAAGCAGGCTGTACCCCACCCCCTCCCGCCCAAGATCCCCATCTGGGCTGTCTACTTAATACCCCATTACAGAAGAAAATATACAGCCAGCTCCTGCCCGGCCTCAGCTGCCCAGTCCTCCCTCCGAAAAGATCAAAGCTGCACTAGATTCCTGCCCAGATATTCTGTAACCAGAATGCAGACTGGGGGAGAGGCAGGTAGAGCCCAACAAAGTGGTGACTACGGAAAGTGGGGAGGTGGGGTGGGTGCAGGTGGGACCAGGCTTCCGGAAAGGTGCTGGGCGGCTGGGTCAGGAGCCTGGCAGGACGACAGAGCCCTGGGTCCGGGGAGGGGAGTCACACATCTCACTTCTGGTCCCTGGGTGCCTACCTGCCCCGTCCACAGCCACGCCACCCAGCAGGGCCCTCCCAGCTCACCACCCCCTTGGCTCACAAAGCCTTGTTGCATTTTCTGTCTGCATGCACCCCCCTGAGACTCTCCCTGGCCCCACTGTAAGCTCTGGGAGGGTGGGGGCTAGCAGTGGGTCTGTCCCCAGCTTTCGTCGTCGCACAGCACAGCGGCAGGCCTGCCGCACGCCAGGTAGGTGCTCCAGTGAGCACCAGTCACAGAAGCCCTGCGAGGGGGGCGGTATCTCATTTTACAGCTGGGGACACACACAGGAGTTAAGGGGTGGTGAGCGGCTGCAGGTTTGGGCTGCCCTGTGTCCACTTCTCCCTATCCAGGCGCTCGATTACCATTGGGGAACTCCCCCACTTTCGGGATGGTCTCGGTGGGATATGAGAAAGGCGTCAATTCCGCCCCCCCCCCGGAAAACTGACAGCCACATCCTCTCCAGCAGGGGCAGGCACTGAACCCTCTTGCAGGCTGAGGAATGGAGTCCCTAGCTGACCTGCTCCTAAGATCTAGCGGCAGCCCCGAGCCCGGGGGTCTGTCTGTCTGTATGGCTTGTGCCCTTTCCAAACCAGGAAGTAGGTTCAGAGAGGCTCGGAGACCCACAGCAGCCCCTCTCCCTGGTCGCTCAGTGGGGAAGGAGAGCAGGATCTGAATTGCACACCCTCTGGGTCCCCCCCTTACCAATGCAGTCTCACAAACCCTGAAACAACCAGAGCAAATGTCAGTCCTGCTCCTCCAGGGCCATCTCCTAGACCTTAGGGTTGTAGCTGAAACTAGTTAATGAGCTGGCCCAATTCCCTAATGTGTACTAGGTGGTGACTGACTCCTTCCTCTTGATGAGGACCCTATCCCTCTTCCCCCGCAAAAAACCTGCTCCTCTTCCTGGGTCTCCCTGCCTCCTTCCCAAGAAACTGTATTGTCATCTACCTGGGCCATCCCACCTGCTCGACCTCCAGCATCCTTCCTGGCCCTCCTACATCCCCTCCCAAACACTCTCCACGCTGGCTGCCCCACTGGCCTCTCTAAACCTAACCAAGTCTCCCCCAGTCCCCAGGGGACACCAAACTCCCTGCTCTGGATGGACACCTGTCTCGCCCTGTGATTCCACGTAATCTGCACACCACCACTGAACCGTATCTGCGGGCCGAATGGATGAAGGCTCAGTTCCTAGGCAGGGGCTGTTCCAAGATCAGGGAATGTCTCTCCCCACCTGGGCATCTATCCTTCCAGACCCTGGTATCCCCAGGCTGCCATCCCCTCTGGCCTGTCCAACAGTGACCCTTGGCCAGATGTCCTCACTGGTGTGCCATCTGCCTCCCCACGGCTGGGGGCTCTCTGAAGCCCAGATGGTGTCTGCCCCTCACCTATCTCATCAAGCCCATTCCCGAGTGAGGTCTTCAGGGCCACTGAACTCTGTAAGGCAGGAAAAGCCCCTCGGGAGGGATGCTCAAGGCACTGGCAGCCCCACACTAACCCCATTAGGAAACAGGTGCAGAGACAGGGGTGTCCCGGGGGCTCAGAGACTTCTGCCCCCTTCACTGTCCCCTGAAGGTGGACCCCCCCCCACCTCCCATCCCCACTGGGGACGGAGCAGCAAGCACAGGGCAAACCAAGAATTTTCCAGACCTGGTGTGCCTCGGCAAGCCAGTGTGAACACGGGCTAAACCTCTGACCCTGGGAGGGATCGGCCAAGTGTGAGCACAGTGGCTGCTGCGGCCCCCACCACCGCCCCCCACCTTGCGCCGAGAGCACGGCTGCCAATTCCCCGGCTCAGCAGAAAGCCTCCATTTTGCGGGGAGAAATTAATGAAAGGGAGAAGCCCGGGAAATTACGAGTCGCCACCTGCAATCTCTCCTTCCAGGGAAAGTGGCGCGACAGTTAAGGCTGCAGCCGCCCTGCCAGGCTGGGCCAGCAGCTGAGGACTTTGTGCGCCTGCTAGGAGGCAGGTGGGATGCCCCTGGGTGGGGGGGACGGCTAAGGGACCCACAGGCTCTCAGTCCCTCCTGGGTACCACCCAACTGTGGAACCCTCCAGTGGAGAGAAGCTTCCTCCCCCCACAATGCACAGGCAGTCAGCGGGCCTGCTGTAACCTGTGTGGCCCCACAGATTCAAGAGCACGAGCCAACCCCCCCCACCCCAGGTGCTGGGCTCCCCACAGGCTGGTGGGAGGAATGGGGAGATGGCACTGATGGGGCTTCACCCACGCCTGGGGCTGTGCTGGGTGCCCCCGACATTCACCCAGTGACTCTTCACTGCCCCTGGGATGGGATCACTGTAGCCATTTCACAGACCAGGGAACAGCACTTGTCCAAGGCTGCTGAAGAGGGAGGGGAAGGGCTGGGGCTCTGGTGACAGCACCGAGTTGCTCTGAGACGGGCCAAGGGAAGACAGTCACACGAGACACCCACTGCAGTAGCTGTGACTTGCATCTGACCAGTGGCGTGGTCACTCCCTCCTGGACTAAGAAGAAAGAACACTGCCTGGTCACCACCCCAAGCCCCTCTTTCTGAAATCAAGCCAAGTTCCCTAACTCCCAAACTATCATCTAGACTCAGGGATAGGGCAGTAGACAGCTGGGACGGTGACTTTGGAGCCAGTGCTCGACCTGATCTGACAGGAGCTAGAGCATCTCCCCCTTCCAATAGCCCATAGATCTCTAGCTCCCTCAGATCTCAGCCTTCACCAGGAAGTGAATTCAGACTAAGGTGTGAATGGCTGATACGAGCTGCCTCTCTCTTCCTCTCAGGTTTATGTATTCGGAGGCTTTAAACTTGACCTCCCAACCGTGAGGACAGTCATTCACAGTTGTGAGGAGCTGAGTGAAGAGCCCTGTGGGATGAGAATCTGGAAGCTCCGTCCTGGCACCCAGCATCAAAGACAGTGGAATACAATCACCCCAGAGGAAGGCCAGGCCTCCTGTGCCAGCTCACACTCTATTAGCTGTGCATCTTAGGGTAAGTCCCGTGGCCTCTCTGAGCCTCAGCTCTCCACTCTCCAACTGAGTGACCCCAGGTACGTCCGTTATCCTTCCTGGGCTCTGGCGTGGAGTTGGGAAGCAGCCTGCTGTGGTAGCCTCTGGAAGGCAAACTTTGAGGCACTGCTATCTCCCGCTCCACGGCCCTGGCCGTATATTATTATAATGGCCTTGGCCAATAGGGGCGCAGGCTATTAGAATGAGTTAAGACCAGATTAATCTGCTTAAAAAAATATGCCTGGTTTTTATGCTGTGCATTCTCTCCTAACAACTCAGGCTCCTTCCAGGCCATTATCTCGTTTTATCGTTAATTCAATTCCATAAACATGTATTAAGTGTCTATTATATGCAGAGCACTGGTCTGGTAGCTGGGGTGGGGTGAGGGGGCAATGGGGGGAGTAGCCCCAGCCCCCAAGGTGCCTACCGTTGGGCAAGAGACCCACCTGACCCTCAGACCTCACCATTGGGACCCGAAGCAAGTGAGCTGGAGCTCGGAGGAGGGAGACGCTCAACAGCCTGGAGGATTTGGGGATGCTTCCTGGAGGAGGCCCATGAAAACTGGGATTTGACACAATAACACATGATGTGAACAGAGGGCCTACTATGTGCCATGTACCATTCCCGGCACTTTACACTCAGGGACTCAATCCTACGAACAATCCAGGGGGCAGGTCCTAATGTCCCCCCCCCCATTTTACGGATGAAGAAACGGAAGTTCAGATAACTAATTAATTAGAGGTCCCAGAGCTGGTAAGGGTGAAGCCATGAAATCCAACCCCGGAGCATGGACCCAATGTAGGGTGACCAGTGCCTAGACGGGTGGCTAAGGTAAAGGGTGGGCACGAAGTATCTGGGAAGGAGGGAAAAGAGGGGGAGAGGACTGAGCCTCTGCCAGGGGCCAGAATGGAGTCTGGTCTTTCCAAGTGGGGACCTGAAGGTTGGATTTTGGTGAGCAGAGATGAGGTGGGGACTGGGGTAGGGGGATCCCCTGGGCGGGGCTGCTGGGGCAGGACAGGACTCTGGAGTCAGTGAGACCTGGGTCCAAATCCTGGCTCTGCCTCCCTGGCTGGGTGATCACACACTATTATATAACCTCTCTGAGGCTCTGTTTCCCTCCTTGTGAAAACGTGAAACTGGAGGGGCCAGTGAGCCCCGACCACTGGCCGGGGAAGCCATGTGAAAAGCATGGACTGTGGGTCTCAGAGAAGTGACCAAGACAGGACTGGGAGGGGCAGGTGGCACATGCCCCTTCTGAAAATGAGAAGACAGGAAATAGAGGGACCCGGCCAAGCCCGTGGGACAGTCACTAGACTCATTCTCACGCTCTTCCCTAAGGATGTACAGACAACAAACACTCCCTGGGGGCTCCCCAACCTGCCTTTTCAGCTGGGAGGGAACAGGGTGGAGACTGGACAAGCAAACTACAAACAGGACAAGCAGGGACTACAGAGCCTGGAAGCTGCCAAACCAGAGCTCACAGTGGCCACGTGCCAGGACCACAGCAACAGACTACATGCCAGGGGCCTCCATCCATCGCCTGGGCCCCTGCAGGCACCCTGGTCCTGAGCCTCCCCGCGCTGGCATGGCCCACCTCCCCAGCTTCCTCAGGACCACTCCCCTTCTTCCCACCCACCCCTGGCAGCCCCCAGGCTCCTGAGGCTCCCCGCCCCTCCACACCTCCACGCCCCCACCCTATCCCCCCGTTCCTCCAGCCCTGTGCCCCTATGGTTCTCAAAGCAAGCAGTGCCCTCCTGGCCGCCTCTTGGCCTGGAAAAACGTGCATGCTTCCTTCCAGTGTGAGCTCAGACGTCTCCTTCCTCTGTGAACCCCACCTCCTGCACCACAGACACGGCAGTGGGGGGCTCCTTGATATTCTTACAGCCCTCTGCATGCTCCACAAGGGGCGCAGGGCTGCACAGGACACACAATGCAGCCAGAGTTCAAGTCCAGCTTTTCATGACCTAGCCTCAGGTTACGTCCCCTGAACTCCGCCGTCCTCATCCGTAAAGCAGGGTAACGCCAGCGCCTCACGGTGTGGGGGTGGGGAGGAAAGAAGAAAAACGTGACACATTTGCCGGGAACACTGCTCTACCCTTGTCGCCATCAGCACTATGGCGACGCTCTGAGCTTGCTGTCTGCAGGGCTAACTCCGCGTTGCTCCTACCCCCCACCCCGCCCTGCCCCGTCTCCCCAGTGCCCTGCACAGAGCCTCGTGCCCAGCAGCATGCTGAATCAAAGGGCAGGACCCATCTCTGTGGGGCAGCCGGGAAGGCTTCCTACAAAAGGTGGTATCCACTTGGGTTTTGAAGGATGCCTAGGAGTTGACCAAGGAAAGAGAACAGACAAGGAGGCAACTGCAGGCAGAGGGAATTGTTTCTGTTGGATCCCGCAGGCCTCAAAAGCCACACTGAAGCATGTGGACTTCATCCATGGTTGGATTTTGAGGAGCAGTGATGAGGCCGGGACTGGCAGAAGGTGGGATACCCTGGGAAACTGAAAAGGTTTAATTAGGGCAAGGACAGTCACGTGGTATTTACTCACCAAACATGTCCTGAGGGCCTACTACCCACCAGTGCTGGGGCCATAGCGGGGAAACAACACAGAGGTGGTTCCTGGGGCCACTGGAGCCCATGTTCCAGGGAGGGAGACACACAGTAACAGAAAAATCTCATAAATAATTCATTGATTCCAGCTGTCTGGAGGGTTCAGGAGGAAAGATAAGCGGTGCTGAGAGACCATCGACAATAACAGGAATCCAGCCTGGTGTGTGCGGGAGCTCGGGGGAGGGGGTGTTTCAGTCAGACCTTAACCACAGGGCGTTAGCAGAGAGTGGGGCGGGGACAGAGCATGAAGAGAACATTCCAGGCAGAGTGAACGGCAGGGGCAAAGCCCTGAGGTGGGAAGGAGTGTGGCCTGTGGGAGGAAGTGGCAGCCTGTGTGGCTAAGACATGAGAGGCGCGGGGGGGGGGGGGGGGGGGGGGGGGGGGGGGGGGGGGACCGTGGCGCAGAGGAGGAGGGCCTGTGGGCTGAGGTGAGCAGTCCGGGTCTATCCTCCAGGCTACAGCCAGCCAGGTAGGAGCCTGAGAATGTTGCCAGGTCATGGTCACCCTGCAAATTCCTGGGCAGAGAGCAATGCATCAGCCCCACTCAGCAGATTTGTGGCTGCAAAAGACCACACGGACAGCCTGGGGAGGCCAGGACTCCTGCGGCGCCCGGCCCACACGCCTGCCTCCTCCCCAGCACAGTGGCCACAGGCAGATTGATGAGGCGGAGACCCGATCCGTCTTGAGTTTAGCTCAGATTCTGGCTGCGTCTTGGGTGACAGGGGCTCATCAATACCCGAGAAAATACAGCCTGGAGGGGGGACAATTAGGACCTGCACAGCTGGCGGAGGGCCGGCCAGACCAGTGTCCACGGATCGCTCTTCTGGGGAAAACAGACGCTGAGTGCGGGGAGGGGTGGGGGCAGGAGGGCGGTCAGGTCACCGGGCTGACACATCCTGCCTGCCCCAGGCCCCACACGCCACAGGAGGCTCCAAGCGGGGGTCCCAGCACGGCCTGCAACTGGACAGGTGATCGGAGACGCAGAGGGGGCTGCCGGAAATCTCCATCTCCTGGCACCCTCACTTCATATGCTGGGGGCGGCTGGAAGCACTGGGTGGTGTGTCTTAAGAGTGGCTCCTCTGGCTCTGACACGTTCTCCCTGGAAGGTCATGTGAGGCCTCTCCGTGCCTCAGTTTCCTCAATGGAGACATGAGTGCGTTTCTGCCTCCGAGGGTCATTGCAAGTCTCAAACCAGATTCTGGAGCGACTGCTTTTTATCATGTGCAAACAATGGTTGTGAGGGTGGAGCCCTCCTTCAGCAGCTGTAAGCCCGGAGGAGCTGCCCTCGGTGCCTCTTGGGGGCCAGAGCAGTGTCACATAACCACGCCTTGGGCAGAAATGAGGTGCCGTCAAAGGGCACGGATGGGAGCCACACAGACCCCACTCCTGGCCCCAACCCCTCCCAGCTTAGGACCTGCTGAACTCCGTCCCCTTCCTGGCAAAACGGAAATAAGACCACTTTCAGTGCAGGGCTGTGTGTTGGAAAGTGCGAGAATACTGTAGTCCGGGGCACTCTGCAGGCACACAGAGCCTGCCACATGCCCTCCTGACTCTGCCCCTTTTCCAGGTTTCTCCTGCAAACCCCTACACCAAAGCCCCATCCAGTCAAGACCGCCTTAGCCTCCTAGACACACGGCTGACCCAGAAACTGAGACTTTCTGCAGATGGTGTGAGATTCTAAGGGTTTGCATTTTAGAAGAGGAACCTGGACAGGGCACTAGTGATACCAAAGGAATGAAGCACTAAGGATAAAATTTCTGCCGACAGGCAAGGAAGGAAAACATTGAGGGTAGAGCAAAGCCCTTCCCAGAATTCTGAAATCGCCTAGCAGAGATGTGGACTATGTGTAGGGTATGTGTCACATATGGCCTGCGTTATACCAGGCCCAGGCGCCACAGAGAAAACAAGAAATCTCCAATTGCTTCAGAGGTGCCCATCATGAAGGAATGAATGGGCAAGCAACTGGGGATCAGAGCAGCAAGGGCTCTACCACAGGCCGTTTCCCAGTGGTCAGCAGGCCACCTGTCTGGCATCAGAACAGTACCCACAGCCCTGGCCCTGCCTGCTGCTGCCCAGTGTCTCCTGGGAATGGGATCTCCATGGGCACAGTGGATGAGATGAGTTCCCTGGGTGGCCTTGACCTCATCAATGGGGGTCTGACAAAGCCAGGCCAGGTGGGACCCCAGGCCTAGAAGAATCCATGAAGGGATCAGTGAAACAGCTTTAATTCTGGAATTTACACTCCCTGTTCTAACAAAACAATTGTCAGGACCAAAGCCCAAGGTGAGGGCGCGTGTCCATTGCCACCACCATCCTTACTGTTCATTCCCCAGTTTACGGTGGGTCCTGTGGGGACAGACCCACAGACAATGGCTGCCCTGCCCCAGCCACCCCATTGCTGTGAGGTCCCAGTCACCTTCCACCCCTGCTCTGGACCGTGGGCTCATCTGAAAGAAGTGAATGGTCATCTCTGCCATGAAGAAGGAGGGGACAGATCTCCAGAAGCTCACGGAGCATCTCCTCCCCTCCCCAGTGTCTGAGCACCAGGTGCGGCTGTGGGGTGCCCAGCTCCTGGCCTCCCACCTCCCCGTGCCCACGCCCTGCATGCCTGATGCTGGGCCTCAAGCCTGCATGCCTGATGCCCGGGCCTGCATATGTCACAATCTCCAATTGCTTCAGAGGTGCCCATCACAAAGGAATGAATGGGCAAGCATGCCTGCTTGCCTGATGCCCGGGCCTCAAGCCCACACCTCCAGAGCTCAAGGGAAGGGTGATCGGAGGATGGCAGCTGGATTTATGGGCTGGTTCATCACTCTCCGACCAGGAGAGCTCAGGACAACCAGGTTCTTGCGACCTTCCCTGTTCAGGCTCCCCTGCCTGGCCCACACCCCCACACACGACCCCTAGACCAGCCTCTCAACTTCTCTGGGCCTCAGCTTCCCCACTGAAGTGCAAGTGATAATGCCCACCTGTGAGCAGTGCCATGTAACTTACACCAGAGTATCTTCAGTGCCTGGCGCTCAGTAGGCGGCTGCCAGGATGTGGGTGGGCTCCCCGGCACATGGTAGGAATTCAACACCAATGCTGCAGACCCCACAGGGCCAATGGTGTGCTGCCAACTAGGGGAGGGCGGCCAAGGCCTCTGAGAGCCTGAGGTGGCCTAGAATCACCCAGTGTCCTCTCTCCACGACGGGGAGGGCCGTGCAGCTGCAAGCAGGGCCCTGCACAGCACGCCCTCATCTCACCCCTGTACGCCTTGTTCATGTGCACCTGCCTCCTGGAAGGCTCCTCCCATGTCTAACACCACCGGGCAAAATCCTGTTCCCCTTCATGGCTTACACCCACCAGCTCCTGCAAGGGTTTCCTTGGTCATCTGCCAGAATTCATCTTGCTTCCTCTAGATGCCTCCAGAGCTGTTAGGACCCTGGCTCTAATCCTGGATAACTCCCAGTTACCCGAGATTGACTGCAGCCTAAACAGAATTCTGTTCCGTGAACACAGCAAGCTTAGTCTCACCTCACGACCTTTGCACGGGCTGTTCCCTCTGCCCAGAATGCTTTTCCCCAAGACCTATACAAGGCAGTCTCCTTCCTATCTTTTACCTCTCAGCTAAAATGCCCCGCCTCTCAAGCCAACAGCAGGGCTCCATCTGCTGTGTCCAATGCTACAATCTCTGTACCTAGAACAGTGCCTGCAACAAGAGAGACATGGGGCAGCCGGGTGCCCCATTCCTGAGAGCTCCTAGGTTCCTGGTGGGGCCACCCCTACCCAGGGCCCCGTGTGGTCACCCCAATACGGGGAGGAGACACCTCCACTAACCCAAGGACCTAAAGATAAACTTGGAGGTGATGCAGTGCGTATCTGGAACTGGCCAGAACTCATCTCTTCTGGACAAATGCTCTGGGGCAGATGCCTAATGCGAATCGTTTCTGTCATCAGGACACGGGGGGGCTTGACACGGACCAGCTGCCGCTGCCGAGGGACAGGCTGCCAGAGCATCGATGGGCTCTCAGCAAAATTGATGGCCACTGTCAGAAAATGATTTCCCCACGGCCTGACGCCAGCCCTCGGAGGAGCTCAAATCCCAGGCAGCGATGCCTCCTGGGGCGGGTGGGCGGGCGGTCAGGCAGGCAGCCAGGCGGGCGGCCCGCACCTGGCCCAGCTGCTTCCCAGACCCGGGGAGCCCACAATTCCCAGGAGAGACGAGGAGCCGGCAGTGCCCACGGTGGGAGGCCCACAGCCGGGAGGCCCGCACCGAGGGGCTGTGGGACAATAGGGAGCCCTCCCCACCAGGTAAGAGAGGGGGCTTCTGCCTGTACCCCTTTAACTCACTTCTGTACCTCCAAGCCCAGCACAGAGCCTGGCACACAGCAAGCACCCAGTGAATGTCAAATAAATGAGCAAATAAATAACAATTCTCGAAACTCAGAGGGCACCAGACCAGCATCTGGAGAAGGGATTCCCCAAATGGACAAGGAGGGCGGAGGGCACAGGACTCTGGCTGCCCAGTGCCTGCCTATCCACACAGCTACCCAGTGAGGGAGGGAGCTTATGGGGGGACATGCCCAACAGCCCTCCTTGTCCGAAGTCTTCAGGTCATACCCCAGCAAAATATGTTTCTGAATTAGCTGTGGCTTCTTTTTAAAGATGACGGGAAATTGAATCTGATGGTGCAAAGCTGTTTCTGTAGTTTTTTAGAAACATCCAGAATTGGGGAGTGGCCTGAGGGGACCTACGGCCAGATGGGCAGCTGTGGCCATCTGCAGAGACTCCCACAGCACCCAGTCCTGCCCAGGAGGAAAGGTTCTGGAAAGGGTCAGTTCATCATTGATCACCAGCCACCTAACAGGGGGGCCTGAAGCAGTGGCAGGTGGGAGAGGCCAGCCGGGGCCTCAAGGTGCTGGTGCCAAGCTGGAGGTCCAGAAGGATGGCCCCCTCACCCTGCCAGGCTCTGTGGCGTCCTCGTGGAAGGTGCACTGAGGCAAGAGCAAGCTCAGGGAAGAAGGCCTCCGAGGGGCAAGCATCCTGCAGGAGGGGCATCCTGGCTGGGTATGAAGGATGCGGGAGGGATGGCAGCCAGGCAGGCGGGCGGGTTGGACAGGGGCAGGAAGAACATCCACTCGCTCATTCACTCAACAAACCTTCACTGACTCCACTTCTGGGTAAGGACCTGAGCTGGCCAAGGGGCCAAAACTGAGTGAGACTCCCTCCGTCCTCGAAGGCCCCTCAGTGGGCTGGAGGCAGGCTCCCCAGCCGTGCCCTGGCCCAAGCAAACCACGCCTGCTCTCACCTCAGTGCCTCAGTGCCTTTGCTGCTGCTGGGCCCTCCGGCTGCAATGCCATCTCTTCCTGTCAGGTCAGCTCTTCCTTCAAGACTCAGCCCAAATATCCCTTCCTCCAGCAAGCCTCCCTTAACCACAGGGTTGGGTACAGACCCCATTTGAGCCCCCACAGCCGTTGGTGCTGACCTCTCTCCAGCACTGATCCCCTGGGTGGGGTCATTATTCACATGGACACTTCCAGCTCCCCTGGCGAGCTCCTCGAGGCCAGGGCCACACCTGGCCATGGCAGGTGCCCAGGTGCACCAAGCAGGGGCCTCTGAAATTGGGAACTGAGAGGAAACAAAGTTTGTGGAGAGGGGCGGAAAGATGAGAACAGGGACCCTCGCTGGCCAGCAGGAGCCTCAGGGGCAGCCCAGGCAGAATTCCCTCCCACCAAATACACAAAGCCACACCTGCGCCAAGGCCAGAACACAGCCAGTGAAACCCCCAGCCACAGCAAGAAATCAGCACCCCTGCCCATGGCTGCTGTCCCCCCCTTCCAGAATATATGGGGCTATAGTGTTTCCTTCCCACTGCTCCCCATTGATCCTGGGACCCAGGAGAACAAATGCTCATGTCTGCTGGCTAATACAGATCCCACATCCTACTGCTATCATTGCTCCACTTGACAGATGCAGAAACTGAGGTCTGAGGACAGAATGTCTTTCCTGATCTTTGCCCATAGAAAGAGCAACTCTTGGCTCCCGGCGCTCCGCAGAGGGACTGGAGCTGGCATTCCTGTCCTTAATACCACCCACGACTACTTCCACCTCCACCGAGCTGCCTCATGCCCAGGCCCCTCAGGCCCACCTTTTTTCCCGAAACCAGGATTTGATCGTATCAGTCCCCTGCTCAGATGCCACTGATGGCTCCCACTGCCTCCTGGGCCATGTCCAAACTCCTTGGCTTCGAGCCCCGCTGCGGCTGGCACCTGTGGAACTTTCTGATGCCATCTCCAACATTTTACTCCAGTCACAGCTAAATATCGCCCTTCCCCCAAATGCTGGGCGTCTTCCAAGCCTCAGTGCCCACCTGCCTCTGTCCCTGGAACACCATGCCCAGCCAAGTGGCCTCTGACTCGGCCTCAAGGCATTGCTCTAAGGTCACACGTCTCCCGATAATCTTCCCAGACAGCCCAGGCCCCAGGTAGCACTGGCCACACTACCTGTGTGCCTCCTGTGGCGGCCGACGGAGCGCTCCTGGTGCCTGGCCCTGTCTGACTCATCCCCCACCTTCCCTACCCGCCCTCACCCGGCACACCCTCAACATTTGCTGAAATGAATAAATTATCTCATTTAGCCACAGAGCACGCCCAGCTCGACTGTTGGCAGTTCAGCCAAGAGCCCTCGTGTGGAAATCACGACAATGAAGGTGGCAGTATTTCACCTCGCCCAGAAATTTACTGTGAGTTCTCTAGTCTCACGAGTGTGTTTGTGTGTGTGTGTGGCGTGGGGGGGGGGGCAGTGCCGGGTGACAGAGCTTCCATTTAAACTGAGATGACAGAGAATCCCCCCTGCTCCAATTGGGTCCCCGGACCATCAGGTTCACCCAGGCCCTTCCCTGGCGCCACCTCACTAGGCTGCAAGGCAGGTGGCAGGGAAAAAATACCGGCCCTTCACTGAGGTGTAAACTGAGGCTCCAAGGCCAAGTGAGCAGTGGCAGCGTCAAGCCACAAATGAAGGGCCCCATTCTTTCCTCCCTATTGGAGACGACAGTGGAGCAGCTGGTGGAGGGTCATCTGTGGACCTTTCCCACGACCTGGAGGTGACGGAGGGAAGCCAAGGTGGGCACAGAGTGACCCCTCCCTTACAGACCTGGAGAGAAACAGGGCAGCCAGCCTGCAAGGCCCACTTAGGTAGCTGGCTTCAAAGGCATCTATGAGCCAAGAGGAGCCAGATCCCACTCGAGCCCGGGCAGGGAACCATCCCTGCTCTGAATATCATGTGCGCCTGCCCGTCCCCTGGCAGCCCCATTGGCCATGCTCCCAGAGCCCCACAGGGCAGGCAAGCCCAGGCAGCCTGGGCTCCACGCTGGAGGCCCCAACCAGCCCCAGCAGAGGACCATGTGTCGGGGGAGGCCTGGGCCTGGACCCACCACCACCCCTGGCCCACTTACCTGCCAGAGGCCCTGGCCGTGTGGCCACACGCCCTGCTAGGGCATCCCAGGCCCCACCAGGCTCGCCAGGCCTGATTTGCATATGCTAATTAGCCACACATCCCTTGCTCCCCTTGCCAGCTTGTTTGGGGAACGGCTGGATCCGGCTATACCTGTACCGTGCTGATGTCACGCCGAGCTATTTCCAGCCTGGTTGCCATGGAAACCACAAGGCCTCAGCTCCAGTTAGGAGTTCAATATATAATTTACTTACTCCCCCATCCNGTGTCGGGGGAGGCCTGGGCCTGGACCCACCACCACCCCTGGCCCACTTACCTGCCAGAGGCCCTGGCCGTGGCCACAANGCCGTGTGGCCACACGCCCTGCTAGGGCATCCCAGGCCCCACCAGGCTCGCCAGGCCTGATTTGCATATGCTAATTAGCCACACATCCCTTGCTCCCCTTGCCAGCTTGTTTGGGGAACGGCTGGATCCGGCTATACCTGTACCGTGCTGATGTCACGCCGAGCTATTTCCAGCCTGGTTGCCATGGAAACCACAAGGCCTCAGCTCCAGTTAGGAGTTCAATATATAATTTACTTACTCCCCCATCCCCCCAGCCCCACCCCAAAGAGACTGGGGCGTATGGGGAACAATCGACTAAAATATACAACACCCTCCACTTTCCTCAGTGGCCTGTAAAGAGGAGGGGAGGAGGAGATGGGGGGAGCACGGCGCAGCAGAATGGTAAATCCATTTGGGGAGAAGGGGGAACGATGGGGAGGAGAGAAGAGCTTTCCTCATTAAGAAGAACAGAGGCTGGCATTTGGAGATGATTCCAGGGATTGGGCTCAGGCCTAGTGCTGGGACCAGGATGGGGCCCTCTGCTCAGTGACCCCCAGCACTGTGGGACCAAGCCTTCCTCAGGGACCTCAAGTGAGGAAGGGCTACAGGAGAAGTCACTGAGCTGCAGGCGACCAGCCTCGCTCTAGGACACCGCATGGAAACTGTCTTGCGGGCAGCAGGGTGTGTCATTTAGAAGCTGTCCCAAAAAAGGGGCGTTGGCCACCTCCAGACCTGAGTGTGTCGGATACCCCTGAGCTACCATCTGAGGTCCTTCCAGCTGTCCTACAGGCATTCACTGACCACAGCCCCATACCATGCCCTGTAAGGTGGGGGGGGTGCAGGAGGGCTGGGATACAGCCCCATATGCGGGGAGCCCCCACGCTGGGTTGGAGAGGACAAAGGGTTGGGGAGAACCAGGCAAAGTCCACAGTGAGGGTGACATGAGCACAGGGCTCTGGGGGCACCAAGCTGGTGTGTAATGTTTGGGGGCAAAGTCAGAGGTGTCTTCCTGGAGGAAGTGCTGCCCTGAGCTGAGGCATGTGGGATGAGGGCTTAGCTACAGCGGGGGCACATTCCAGGCAGCAAGCACAGCAGGAACGAAGACCGGTGGGGGTGTTCCTCTGGCCCTGCCCCATGCCCACATGCATGGAGACCAGAGGGCCAGGCCCACCTGCCAGGGCTCCAAGCTTGAGCTTCCCCAGCCCCACTCCGGCCTGGGCAGCCATGGAAGGTTGTGGGGGGCAGGGGCCTCCTCCTAGGTCTCTCTCCCTGACATTCCACATGGGACCCAGAGGGGCTCTGGGGAAGTCATTTCCCTTCCTGACCTTCATTCCCTCCAGAGCTCAGAGAGGGAAACAAAAGAGCAAGCGGTCAATGAGCAGAGCTTTAACCTTCTGCCGGCGCCAGAACATTACCACCATAACGGTGGTAATTCTCAGGAGGATCAGGGCCCCGATTTCCCGGATGAAGAAACAGAGGCAATGAGTGATCAACTAACTAAAGCACCAGGGCTGAGCTCCAGGCCCCTCTTCGCACCATGCAGAGGCCTAGACAAACACCCATGGGGGCAGGCAAGGATGCTAGCAGAGAAGTCCTAGCTTTCTGATCCTCTGAGTAGGACCCCGGAGCAACGGGGCTCCCTGCCCACCCCCTGGGTTCTCCCAGGAGCTCCCCTCTTGCTCATCTTGCCCTACAGGGGCCCCCAGATCCTGCCCTATCACACAGTTCTGTCTGCCCTCTGTTAGCCACCCTGCCCCACCAGCGCTGCCTTGGTCCCAGCAGCAACAGGACAAGGGAGCACAGTGAGCCCCCAAGTCCTCGTCACAGCCCTCAGAATTGAGCCTTCAACTTCTCCACGTCCGTCTTCCAGTCTCATCCCGCTCACTCTGCTCCAGCCACACTGGCTTTCCAGCAGCTCTTTCATCTGACCAACCATATTCTGGCCTTCGGGCCTTTGCTTGTCCTGTTCCACCCATTCGAAATGCCTTTTTTCCTGGAGAGCTATGGAAGAAAACACTGAGAACTTGGCTAATGAAGCCAGACAGCCTGGGTCTGACGCCAGCTTTTCCACTCTGTGGCTGTTGACTCCGGGCATCATCTGCAAAATGGGCACGATGCCCCCCATGGCCTTGTCGTGTGGGTTAGATAAGCTAACACATGCAGAGCAGGGCCCTAGTCACTCACAGTCAGCTGTTACTACGACCACCTCCGAGCCACGAAGCTGGCTCCCTACCTCCTTCAGGTCTCTGCCCCAATGTGCCTTCTCCCCGCCCCCCCACTCCCCTCCCCCCTTCTCCACTTTCCTCTCAAGGCCATCCTGGCCCCTGGCACCATCTGTCTGACAGGCTGATGTCTGTCGCTCCCAGCACACCATCTGGGGAAGACAGGATGGTCAGGCATGTTCACAGCCGCCCAGCTGGGTACACAGTAGGTGCTCAGCGTGTGTCTGGGGATGGATGAAGGGATGGGCGCACTCGGACGTGAATGAACAATGGACATGTGATCCACAGGCCTCACCCGGGCTCCAGAGTCCCCCCCCAAGTCTGAGTTCACCGGCCACACAGTGGTGACCACAAATTCGGGGGGACTTGGGCATTATCGATACCTGGCTGCCAGGAAATGCCTCTCCCGGGGCCCTGCTGGAGGTGGGGGCCCCTGGTCAGCCCCTAGGGCCAGGCACGTTCACAGCTGTGTTTGTCCATGTGCCTGGCCTTTTCCACTCCCCCACTGCCCCAGTAATGTACACACAGCCTCCCAGGAAACTGCAAAAAATGAGTTAATATAACATTATGGCTGAGAATTTAAATACACAGGAGTCAGGCAACGCAGACTTACAGTTCCCCAAGCAACTGTAAAAAGCGCACAAGCAATTCAGGAGCAAGGGCTGGGAATGGATTTAAGGCCTTCTCGCACAGAGGCAGACCCAGGGGCTGCTGTGGTCTGACCCATCCGTGACAGGCCGACGCTTCGGACAGATGGTCTCGTAGGGCACAGGGGAGCACCAGGCACCAGGGACAGGCAACTCAGGCCACCTGGCTCCCTGGACACAGCCTGTCTGGGGAGATGAAAGAGGCACCAGAAGGGGCCCCCAGCTTCCCCCAGCTCTGGCCACACCCACACCCCCAACTCGGGCTCCTATGGCCAGCCCCCTCCGATGGCTCAGGGGCCCACAGGCAGCTTGCACTCCTGTCCAGTCCATCTGCAGAGGTGTGACCCATGGGACAGCTGCGCAAGTCCTTCTGCCCCATCTTCAGCAAAACAGGTTCCTGTCTACACTTACTGATTCAAGAACACAGGCTCTGGGGCACCGTNGTCCTTCTGCCCCATCTTCAGCAAAACAGGTTCCTGTCTACACTTACTGATTCAAGAACACAGGCTCTGGGGGCACCGCGGGGTTTATCCCAACTCCACCACTCACGAGCACTGTGACCTTGGGCGAGTTGCTAGCTCACTCTATTTCTTCATATAAAATGCGGGCAGTTACACCTGCCTCACAGGACTGGGACAACTGGATGAATTTGTACGCCTAGCACATAGTGAGTATTCGATAAATACGGGCAATTATTGGGTGCCCGGTGGCTCAGTCAGCTGAGCATCTGACTCTTAGTTTCGGCTCAGGTCATGATCTCCACCCCTCCCCCCACTCGCTCACTCACACATGCTCTCTGTCATTCTCCAAAATAAATAAAATCTTTAACAAAATATAAGCAACTATGATTGCTATCATTACCGTTTTCCTTTCTAATTCAGAAAAAATCTGAGGAAACACAGGACACACAGTGGCACTTAAGAAACGGGAGTAAAAACAATTTCTTCCTTCCCTTCTTCCCTCAGTAGACTTCTCAAGGGCTTCTGTGTGTCAAGCCCTATCCTAAGTACTGAGCAGGGGGCCACTGTGAACACTCGGAAGATACACAAGACCACCCTTGGGGGGACTGGGGTCCCAACACCCACGGTAGGGGCCTTCAGAAGCTGGCGACCAATCTGTCTTGGGGCACATAACAGCCATCACACACGGAGGCGGAGAGGAGAGGATGGGCTCGAAGATGTCACAGCACGGACGAGCCCTCTTCTTGATCGCGACATCAAATGTCAGCAGGGAAGGTCCAGGGTCTCCCTGGAGAGGTTGTTGGGAGGGACTTCTGTGCAAGATGCAGGGCCTGACATGGGCCAGGAGAGGCTGGAGAGGGAGGGATGGGTGTCTATTCCCTCACTGGAGAAGCCCTCTCTGGAGGGAGAGGGTGAAGGGACGTGTGTTGTCTGAGTCCAGGTTTGCATCACTCCCCTGGCTCAGTTTTCTTGGGCCTCTAGTTCAGAGGCTGAAGCACCTGCCGGACGACCTGACCAGAGACGCCGGAAGCCCAGGACGCAAAGGGAAGGCTAGCCGGCTGGAGAGAACTGGGCTCATGGGGGCCATCAGACAAGAGTGGCTGGGCTCTGAAGACGCTGGAACTAGAAGACCCTCAGCCGTCGCCTGCCTCAAGTGATGGCGCAGTGCGTTCAGGGGAGGGGACAGCGTGATGCGGAGAGAGGTGGGGGTGAGCTCTCAGTCAGTCAAGGGTGACCTGCCTGAGCAGGTGACAGTGGAACGGAGCCCTGCACGGCTGTGTGGTGAGAACTCTCCAGGCAGGGGATCCCATGAGTGCAAAGGCCCCGGGGCAGGAAGGAGCCCTGCATGATGGAGGAACAGGAGAGAGAGGCAGGCAAGGCGAGCACTGAACAAGACCAGCACCAGGTGCCCTGAGTCTGGCCAACCGGCTGAGTGTGGCCACATTTTCCTCACTGAGGCAGACATAGGAAAAGCTGAGAAGCAGGGGCACAGTGATTCAGAGCATAGACCCCACCAGGGGAGCTGGGTTTGAGGCCGGCTCTGAGCCTCGGCTGCCTCATCTATTAAATGGGGGTGACAACTCTACGTACTTCAGGAGGCTGTGGTGAGGATGAGCGAGTCAGGGTGCCCCCGAGCGTGTTAATACCATTACTAATCCGGGAAGGGGCAGGGACCAAGAAAACACAGCCCGGGGAGGAAGGAGGAGCAAAGCGGCCGGCCACAGTTACAAGCAAACATGAATCGATCTCACTGGCCCTGAGAAAGACTTGGGAGGGAAGGAAACTGGGAGACAAACAGAAGCAGTGATATCGGCAAATAATCTACAACTTGAGAATTAACCTGCACTGTTGGTTCTGAATCATGCAGTTTGTTAACGTGCTTTTACAGCCATTGTGATCTCCTGGCCACCTGGTGACTATCATTACCCCTTTTTACAGGTGAGGACACTGAGGCTGAGACAGGCAAGGTGGCTGGCCCTGTGGATGAGCTAAGACCAAAAGAATCCCAGCCTCTGATGCCAAATGCAAGATTCGGGCAGCCATGGCCTAGGACCCGGGTCTCTCCTTGTGCCGGCCTGGTCCCTCTTGGGCCCGTGCCCTGCGCAGAGCTGGGGCTCAGGAAACCACATCTGGGTGAGCGAATGAATGAATGAACGAACGAATGAACAAACGAACGTCAAGCATACACAATTCAGGCCACACGCCAGGAGCCCTGGCCCACACATGTCTCCAGTTTCCAAGCCCCTTGGCCTCTTCCCAGCTAGGCACACGGATGCTCAATGGAGCCACCAAAAGGTGCTGGGGACAGCAGCCATCTCTGTTGGGCTCCCCCACCCCCACTGTTCCAGGGCCAGGGCCAGGCAAGGGACATTTGTCCCCCAAGAGCCCAGGAGAACACCAGCTCTGGGGCCAGCTCAGGAAGGAAAACCTCCAGAAAAAATTCCCCGAGGTGTCCCCTCTGCCTGTTGGCCCTCCAGCAGCATCTTCCCTCTCCCCTCACCAGGCAGAGCTCCTGCGGCCAGGCCCGCCTGATGGGCCCAGCAACACCGCTGCCTACCCAGCAAAGCCTGATTTCCTCCCCATGAGCATCACCAAGAAGCAAGGGCTGGCACCAGCCCAAACAGCACGCTCGGCTGCAAGCTACACCAGCGGGTGGAAGGGAGGCCCTGAAAACTGAATTCAATTCTGCCAATGTCTGTGCAGTGCCACGGGCCTGGGCATCACCCCAGGAGTCGGAGGTGGGCAGGAGACCAAGGAGGGGCCACAGCCTTGCCTCCAAGGAGCTCACAGTGCTGACCGGCGTCAAAGCCAGGCACACGTCACGCCAGTGAGGGCCTGCACCAGAGGAAAAGGCCCTGAGGACAGGACAGAGAAGGTTCACAGCCAGGGCTTTGTGGAGAAGGTCTGGTGGAGCCGAGATGGCCTTGGACAGAGAAGGAAGAGGCCGCTCCTGGCAGAAAGCATGCAGGTGTGAAAGTGCACGGTGCACTGGGAGGAGGAGGCTGTGGGCTGCAGGGTGCCACGTTCAGGGCTCCAATTCACTGAGGCCTGTGGGGCCTGTGCATCTCTGCAAGCCTCAGTTTCTCAGGCTGAAAGTGGCTCTACCTCGCAGGGTTGCTGGGGGCGGTGGGGGGAGGTGTTTCAGAGGCACGGGAAGGCCAGGGGCTTCTGGGCCAAGGCAAGGGTTTCCCCAGCTGCCGGAGGGCTGGGTTGTCCAGGGTGCCCAGCTGTGTCCCTCAGCAGAAAGGACCTGCCCCCTCCCTGGGGACACCTGCCCCAGTGATTGGTCAATGCAGGGTACAACGGCCTCGAGCTGGGGCAGCTTGGCAGGACAGCCCCAGCTCTGGAACCCTGATGGGGTCCTGAGGCCTCTGTTGTGACTGCCTCACAGCCCCATCTCGCCCTCTGACCCCTACAGGTGTTGTCCCGAGCACGTGCCCCAAGAAACCTCCTGCGCAGACACCTGGGAATCTGTTCCTGGTGAGGCCAGCCTGCGATGATGGCCCCTCCATTCTTGGTCGGGGAACGAGGCTATGCAGTAAATTCCCAGAAGACATGACACACAGCACCTTTGTCACAGAGACTCTGAGCCAGACCTCGCGATGCGCATCAGGCAGCCCGCTCCAGCTGGGGCTGGTGTGCTGGTGCCCCGCTGGCAATGCCAGGTTCTCAGCAAGGAAGGGGGACAGCCCCGAGAGCACACCCAACACGATGAAGGGCAACAGACTCCGAGCCTTATGGAGCTGGGCAGCAGCCTCCGCTCGGCCACCCCAGGCCAGCACTTTACCTCTCTGGGCCTCAGTTTCCTCGTGTGTAAAACCACAACCGCAGTCTATAGAGAGCTTGTGAGCTGGCAAAGGGCTGCCGCATCCACTCCCTTGGGGGGTGGGGGAGGGTGGGCTGCATCCTCCTTACTCGCCTTCGAAAGAGGAACTCAGAGAGGGTGCTGCCCCTCCCAACATCACACAGCCAGGCGAGTCCAGAGCTGGAGCTCTGGGCACAGTCTGCCTGGCTCTGCGAGTGGCCCCTCGCCATTCAGTCTTTTGAACGAGCATTTACCAGGTGTCTTTTCTGGTGAGGAAAGTGAGACCTTTCCCCACAGCCTGAAACGAATCCCCGAGGCATCGGATCAGGAAGGGGAAGGGGACTAATATGTATTAAGTGACTACCGTATGCCAGGCTCATCCCCAAGGGACTCTCCCCTCATGACAGCAAGTGGTACTATCCCAGCTTAGGGGGAGGGGCCGAGGCACGGAGGGGCCACAGAGCCGAGCCAGCCGGGGTTCACGCCAGCCTCCCCGGCCTCACCATGGAGCAGCTGTGAGCTGCTGCTTCTGCAGGAGCNTGATGCCAAATGCAAGATTCGGGCAGCCATGGCCTAGGACCCGGGTCTCTCCTTGTGCCGGCCTGGTCCCTCTTGGGCCCGTGCCCTGCGCAGAGCTGGGGCTCAGGAAACCACATCTGGGTGAGCGAATGAATGAATGAACGAACGAATGAACAAACGAACGTCAAGCATACACAATTCAGGCCACACGCCAGGAGCCCTGGCCCACACACGTCTCCAGTTTCCAAGCCCCTTGGCCTCTTCCCAGCTGGGCACACGGATGCTCAATGGAGCCACCAAAAGGTGCTGGGGACAGCAGCCATCTCTGTTGGGCTCCCCCACCCCCACTGTTCCAGGGCCAGGGCCAGGCAAGGGACATTTGTCCCCCAAGAGCCCAGGAGAACACCAGCTCTGGGGCCAGCTCAGGAAGGAAAACCTCCAGAAAAAATTCCCCGAGGTGTCCCCTCTGCCTGTTGGCCCTCCAGCAGCATCTTCCCTCTCCCCTCACCAGGCAGAGCTCCTGCGGCCAGGCCCGCCTGATGGGCCCAGCAACACCGCTGCCTACCCAGCAAAGCCTGATTTCCTCCCCATGAGCATCACCAAGAAGCAAGGGCTGGCACCAGCCCAAACAGCACACTCGGCTGCAAGTTACACCAGCGGGTGGAAGGGAGGCCCTGAAAACTGAATTCAATTCTGCCAATGTCTGTGCAGTGCCACGGGCCTGGGCATCACCCCAGGAGTCGGAGGTGGGCAGGAGACCAAGGAGGGGCCACAGCCTTGCCTCCAAGGAGCTCACAGTGCTGACCGGCGTCAAAGCCAGGCACACGTCACGCCAGTGAGGGCCTGCACCAGAGGAAAAGGCCCTGAGGACAGGACAGAGAAGGTTCACAGCCAGGGCTTTGTGGAGAAGGTCTGGTGGAGCCGAGATGGCCTTGGACAGAGAAGGAAGAGGCCGCTCCTGGCAGAAAGCATGCAGGTGTGAAAGTGCACGGTGCACTGGGAGGAGGAGGCTGTGGGCTGCAGGGTGCCACGTTCAGGGCTCCAATTCACTGAGGCCTGTGGGGCCTGTGCATCTCTGCAAGCCTCAGTTTCTCAGGCTGAAAGTGGCTCTACCTCGCAGGGTTGCTGGGGGTGGTGGGGGGAGGTGTTTCAGAGGCACGGGAAGGCCAGGGGCTTCTGGGCCAAGGCAAGGGTTTCCCCAGCTGCCGGAGGGCTGGGTTGTCCAGGGTGCCCAGCTGTGTCCCTCAGCAGAAAGGACCTGCCCCCTCCCTGGGGACACCTGCCCCAGTGATTGGTCAATGCAGGGTACAACGGCCTCGAGCTGGGGCAGCTTGGCAGGACAGCCCCAGCTCTGGAACCCTGATGGGGTCCTGAGGCCTCTGTTGTGACTGCCTCACAGCCCCATCTCGCCCTCTGACCCCTACAGGTGTTGTCCCGAGCACGTGCCCCAAGAAACCTCCTGCGCAGACACCTGGGAATCTGTTCCTGGTGAGGCCAGCCTGCGATGATGGCCCCTCCATTCTTGGTCGGGGAACGAGGCTATGCAGTAAATTCCCAGAAGACATGACACACAGCACCTTTGTCACAGAGACTCTGAGCCAGACCTCGCGATGCGCATCAGGCAGCCCGCTCCAGCTGGGGCTGGTGTGCTGGTGCCCCGCTGGCAATGCCAGGTTCTCAGCAAGGAAGGGGGACAGCCCCGAGAGCACACCCAACACGGTGAAGGGCAACAGACTCCGAGCCTCATGGAGCTGGGCAGCAGCCTCCGCTCGGCCACCCCAGGCCAGCACTTTACCTCTCTGGGCCTCAGTTTCCTCGTGTGTAAAACCACAACCGCAGTCTATAGAGAGCTTGTGAGCTGGCAAAGGGCTGCCGCATCCACTCCCTTGGGGGGTGGGGGAGGGTGGGCTGCATCCTCCTTACTCGCCTTCGAAAGAGGAACTCAGAGAGGGTGCTGCCCCTCCCAACATCACACAGCCAGGCGAGTCCAGAGCTGGAGCTCTGGGCACAGTCTGCCTGGCTCTGCGAGTGGCCCCTTGCCATTCAGTCTTTTGAACGAGCATTTACCAGGTGTCTTTTCTGGTGAGGAAAGTGAGACCTTTCCCCACAGCCTGAAACGAATCCCCGAGGCATTGGATCAGGAAGGNATTTACCAGGTGTCTTTTCTGGTGAGGAAAGTGAGACCTTTCCCCACAGCCTGAAACGAATCCCCGAGGCATCGGATCAGGAAGGGGAAGGGGACTAATATGTATTAAGTGACTACCGTATGCCAGGCTCATCCCCAAGGGACTCTCCCCTCATGACAGCAAGTGGTACTATCCCAGCTTAGGGGGAGGGGCCGAGGCACGGAGGGGCCACAGAGCCGAGCCAGCCGGGGTTCACGCCAGCCTCCCCGGCCTCACCATGGAGCAGCTGTGAGCTGCTGCTTCTGCAGGAGCACAGCACCTGGGCAGCTGTCTGGCTGCTCTGTTCACATGGGCCCCCTGCGCAGCCCAGCTCTCCCGAACCTTTCTCAGTAAATGACCAGGGTGTCCTCGGAAGGCAGGGGGCCTGGTNCAGCACCTGGGCAGCTGTCTGGCTGCTCTGTTCACATGGGCCCCCTGCGCAGCCCAGCTCTCCCGAACCTTTCTCAGTAAATGACCAGGGTGTCCTCGGAAGGCAGGGGGCCTGGTGTCCTAGCCCTTTGAGGGGTGTCCTGGAGGACCTCCCTGAGGCAGGACTGTCTGGGTGCCTTCCAGACCCAGGTGTCTAATGGCCCTAATGTCCAGTCCTCACCAAGGATGTGTGTGGAGGCCGCTCAGCCCCAAGACCCCAGCAGCACTCAACCCACAGGACTCAGGCCCCTTCTCAAGCACGGCTCCCATGCCACAGCCCACCTTGAGTCTGGTCCAGCCCCCTTTCCCATCCCCGCTCTCTTGGTTATAAGCCCAATCCTCAGCTTCAGACTGCTCAGGATCAAACCCCAGCTCATTCACTCCCTGGCTGTGTGACCCTGGGCAAGTCACTTCACCTCTCTGGGCCTCAGTTTCCTCATCTGTAAAATGGGGAGAGGGATCACTCTGCCTCACAAGGTCGTGGGTGGAGTCAAGCAGATGACATATGTGAAATGCTTAACCCGAGCCCAGTGCACGGCAAGGGCCTGACACTCCCTCAAGAGCATCATTGTTAATCCTGCTGAATTCATGTGTCGTGGCCTATTCCAAGCCCCAGAGGAAGTCCTCCGTGCAGACCTCGGCCAGGCAAGGGCATTCCAGGTGGGAGAAGGAACCCGAGCACCGGACGGGTCAGGGGCCCCACAGGCACACTGGGGCTCTCTTGCCGGCCCTCACCAAGACTGGAGTCCAGCCCGTGCCTCCCTGCCCACCATTGAAGAGGCTCGAGGCACCTGTAACACTTGACCGTGGGGCTGCTCTGCCGCCCCTGCGTCCCACCAGCCTCCTCTCCTGGCTCATTTCACCTCTCCCCACCCGTCTCTGGCCCAGGACAGAGACCTGGTGGGGCCTCCCAGGGGCAAGGCAGGTGAAATCTGATGAATCAGTTCTCTTCAGAGCCACCACTTCCCCAGGCAGGCGGCGGCAACCATAGCAGTCACACCATGAGCCACGATAAGGAGGGAGCAGAGCGGCAGGAATTCCTCCCTTCCTGCAGGGAGGCCATAAACCTGTCCTTCATCCCAGCTCCCAGGCTGCCAAGGGCTGCTCCCGTCTGCCCGGAAGTGGTGGGGAGCGCCTGTCGGGCCTGGCACCCAGCCAGGACACGCCTGCTTCGAATGTGGCCGCAGGACAGACGGGGGAGGGAGCAAAGTGAGGAGACGCATGGGGATGAGGCAGGGAAGCCATGAATGATGGGCTCTGTGCGGGAGTGGCAGTGAGCCTTGGACCGTATGGCAGGAGGCAGTGAAGGCACCAAAGGAGTAGTGGGAACAGGATGGCCATAGCAGACGCATGCTGGAAAGCTAGCTAGGAGGCCACTGCAGGCATGCAGAGGGTGGGGATGGGGCCCAGCTTCAGAGATGGTACAGAAAACTGGGAAGCAGCCAAGGGTTGGCCACTGGGGAAGCCAGAGGCCTTCCAGACTCACCCTCCCATGTCCCCTTCCTCCCCCTGCTCACCCCATCCCTCATCCAAGCCAAGCCCTAGGAAAAGGATGGCCTCAAATTGGTTAGAAATGGCTCAGTGGGTGGTGGAGAGAGTGTAGGCTCAGGAGCGACTAGGCTCAAATATGAGTCCTGGCCCAGAGGAACAGAAAACCCACTCACTGTCCGGTGGAGGCCTCAGGCTGCCTGCTGGCCCCTTTCCCTGCCCTCCCCCACTCCCTGGACAGGCTTCCAGGTCCCAGTTCAGCCCCCTCCTCATCTGAGTGTCTGCGTGGACTCTAATTCAAGATGAGCCAACAGGCGCTGGCGCAGGGACTCCCGGGAGCCCGAGGCTGCAGAGGACTGTAGGACACCACCCTCTGTGCTATGAATCTCAGTTTCCCCATCTGCAGCATGGAACAGTGATCCTCCCTGGGCTGCCAGAAAGGTTAAATGAAAGATCACACAGCGCTCTTGTGCAGAGCTGGGCGTGAAATAAATTCTTTCCCTGGGAAGCACTGACACCTTCAGTATGTCACCAGATGACTCACATGCCTACCTAACACCACGCTCACCCACCCCCCACAGGACATTTGCACATGCCATTCCTCCTGCCTGGAACACTCTTTTCCTTGTCGTTCTGGGCTCAGTTGCCACCTCCTCCAGGAAGCCCTCCCTGGCTCCCCAGATAAAGTCAAGGTCCCATGAGTCTCTCTCTCCCACCAGAATGCAAACCCAATGAAGGCACGGTGGTGACTGGCTTGCGCACTGATGTATGTTCTCATAAATACTCACCAAATGCATGAATGACACACAGTGACAACCGTGCAGACCCTTCAGTGACAGCACAGGGCCATCAGGGGGTGACGGGGCCTTGAGGGCCGCGGATGCCTATGGAGGCCTCTGACCTAGCCTACGGGGTCCAGGAAGGATTCCCAGAGGAGGTACCACCTCAGCCTGAAATCTGAGACTTAAAGCCACAAGGTGCCCACCACCCACTTTACAGATGGGGAAACCAAGGTCTACAGTCAAGGGGCTGCCCTGTGAGTGTCCCGAGAAGCTACCCTGCTCCACCATTCAAGGCTCTACCAAGTCCCCCCACCCCTGGATGGCCCATCCCAGTCCCTGGAGCCACCCACCGCGCACCCAGGGCCACCACCTTCTCTCCTGGTCACCCCGGCGGTGGGGCCCCTCTGGGCTCGGGCAGCGCCGGGCGTACGGCTGCACGGCTGAGTCGGGCAGCTGGCAGCAGCACGGCTCCGAACCAGCTGTTGGGATGACAAACTGCGTTCAAGCTTCATTAGGGTAATCACGGGCTCCCCTCCCGGCAGCGCCTGAACTCATCAAACCCGGCCCCAGGACACCCGCCCGCCTGGCTGACAAGCTGCTAAGCCGCGGAGCCACCTTGCGCTGCACAGCTCCCGGCCCAGGCCTGGTCCAGCTGGGCCCTGGCGAAGGCTGCTGGCCTCACAGAGACCTCCTCCGTGCTCCCCCAGAGCTTGTGAACCTTGGAGGCCCTGTGAGAGTGGCACCTTCGTGACTGTCACTCCCATTTTCTTCTTTTACAACCAGGGAAACTGAGCTCATGGGGGAAGTGATGTGGCCAAGGCCACGCAGCTATAAGGTGGGGGAAGCCAGGCTGGAGCCCAGGTCCGTGGGGGGAGCCCCCATCACTCTCACCCCGACTGTTTCCCACACCCAGCCAACCCTATTTTTTCCTCCCTCTCAGGGCCCAGCAAGCCAAGCCTAGAGCTCCGAGGTCGAATCAGCGGTGTGGCCTTGGCGAGCCCCTCGATGGACCTCGGCCTTGAGCCCTGCACCCTACCCTACCTACCTACCCCAGGTAGCACAGGTGTGGAAAGTACCTGGCCGGGCGCCGGAGCCGATGCGAGAGCAGGCATTGCTGTCCAGGGTGGCACCTCCCTGCTCCGCTGGCTGTCCCCAAAGGTACGTGCCCGCCAAAGCCAGTCTGTCTGCCCCACGTCCCTGGAATCAGAACTTGGCCGGACGGGCCAGGTCTGGCTCCTTCATTCAACAACTGGGGACCCCGAGGCCCGGAGAGGTAGTATCAGGGACAGGGGAATGGAGGGGGAAGAGTCTGCCTTGAGAGGCAGACAGATACTCACTCATACTTCCATCCACCCATCCATCCATCCGCTCACTCCACACATCCTAGTGGCAAGGCTGCAACGTGGCAGGCATTCCGTGTTTGCTGAATGAACAGATGACTGAATGAATCAATGCGCGGTGCTGGGGATGCAGCCGTAAACGCAACAGACACCATCACTGCCTCCTGGAGTTTACTGTCTAGTGGGGGAGGCAGATGCTTCACAGACAATTAATTACAGAGGACATGGGCAGTGAAGAAAAAACATGACCCAGCCTGATGACATCCACCAGGAGGGCCCAGCATGTGTACGGGGGTCCAGACAGGCAAGCCGGAGGACGTGGCACGCCAGCTGGGCAGTGAAAGGAAGCAGAGGGCAGACAGAAGGAAGGAACTGCATGTGCAAAGGTCCTGAGGCAGGAAGGAGGTTAGGGCTTCTGAGGATAAAAGGTCCATTTGCCTTTCATGTGGCTGGAGGGCAGTGACAGGAGCGGACACAGACAAGGCCAAGGGGAGGATCTGGATCTTTATCCAAGGGCAGTGGGAGCCTCTGGAGAGGTGTGAGCAGGAGTGATCTCTGGTGCCAGGGGCAGAGTTAGCAGGAGGGTTCCAATACCAGTTCTGCCAACTGCTACGAGAGCACCGGCACAGACCACTCACACAGACATCCTGCTGAGTGAAAGCAGAGACGCAAAAAGAGACACACTGTGTGACTCCATTGATGTGGGGTGCACAGACGACAGAGCCAGCTTCCACGGCTGGATGCCTGGTGGCAATAGGTGGGTGATGACTGGACGGGGTGTAAGGGAGCTTCCTGGGCACTAGGAATGTTCGAGGTTGGGACCCGGACAGTGACTACACAGCTATATGTGTATGCGAACGTCTATCCAGCTGTACATTTAGGATTTGTGCACTTTTCTGTATTCAACTATACCTCCAAAAAAAAAAACCCCAAAAAACAGTAAACAAGAGCAAAATCCTGGCTCCATCACCCTGCTCTCAGTCTGTTCCTGCATCTGCAAAATGGAGGCAGTGACAGGACCTGGCTCACTGCACAGAAGGATCGAGAGGATGGGGTATGCCCAGGCTGTGCACAAGCCCAGCCAGTGGCCACGACACCGGGAATGCAGGGCACACCAACACAGAAATGCACCTGGCTTCCCTCTCATCTTGGCCCACTGTGGGCCTCAGTTTCCCCAATTGCAAGGGGCCAATGGTCTCCATCTGCTCAGGGACAGCAAAGGAAAAGGGGTAAAAACCTTCATCCTACCCATTGTGAGCCTACTTACTTCCCGCCGTAGATCTGAGAAGGATCCGGAGTTTGGGACCCATGGTTCTCTCTCCCGGCTCTGCACACAATGGGTGCAGAATGAGGCCTCCAGAGGCACACTTCTAAACTGGACCCTTCCTGCACACCCACTATGTCCCAGCCTGGGGGCTCCCCTACAGGAGCAGTGCCAGCCCACCACGGTGGCTCCTCCAAGGGCCCACTGGGACACGGGCTCACAGGGGCAGTGGGAGTCCAGGCCAGAGCTTAAGGCAGACTCCCGTGAGAACGGGCTCCACGAGGCCCTGGACGAGCGACTGGACAAAGCTAATTCAATGTACCGTGTCACCAGAGGGGCCACACAGACAATGCCTGTCATGCCGCAGGCTGCAGGAAGAAGGGAGAGCCCCGGTTCCCTGGCTGGAGCCTAAACATCACAGGGGCCTCCTGAAGACCTTGGACAGCCTTGGGAAACCAGGATCATTGCCGACATTCCTGCAGGCCCAGCTGTCCTTAGGGTCCCCTTAATATCATCTTCTCGTGAATCTGCCAATGACCTGGGGACGGGGTCCCCACCATCAGGATCAGCATCAGCTCCCTTTTACAGAGGAGGAAACTGAGGCTTGGAGAGGACGTGGGCAGTGAAGAAAAAACATGACCCAGCCTGAAGACATCCACCAGGAGGGCCCAGCATGTGTGCGGGGGTCCAGACAGGCAAGCTGGAGGAAGTGGCTGGGATCCCCCACGGTCAGCCTACCAGGCACAACCCACGTTCCCAGAGGGTAAAGCCCGAGTGCTCTGTGCCCTGTGCTCCTCACCACCTGGGGGCCACTTGCTCACACAGCCAATTCACTCAGTCAGTGGTCAGTCAACAAACATCGACAGAGCCCCCCCCCCCCATGTGTTGCAGGCACTGTTCTAGGAGCCGGCACAGTGAACAAGCCCGCCGGGATATAGATTCCAAATTAACACCAGCCCCACCTGCAACTCACTCAGCAAACGCCCAGAATAACCACAGGGGTGAGGGCGACACACCCAATTAACGTCCTGTGCCAGGCGCTGCACGGAGTATGAGCCTGTTCAATCCTCCGAGCAGCCTCCTGGGGAGGCACAGTTGTGCCATTTCACAGATCACAGAGGCTCAAATTCAGGGACTTGCCTGAGGCTGGCCTCTACGCCTCTAAGGGGAACGGGATCCAACCCCAAGCATGCAGGCTGCTCCGTCCCGTCTACCTGTCGAACGGGGGCTAGCCCTTCCCGGGCAGTATCTCACAGGACCCTGTGCCCACCCCAAGCCTCAGGCCCAGGCCGGCTAAGCACAGTAGCCACAGCGGCACATCAGCTGGCCCCATAATCCAGCATGGCTTCGGCCTCTGCCTACATTCCTGGGATCTGGGCTCTGTGGGGCCACCACAGACCATCCCTGCCCCTGGGGACCCTACCCGAATCAGCTTAGCTCCAGTGAAGACCCTAGCTCTGTGCTGGTCCCCAGGAGGTATGGGGAGTAAGGGAGAGAGACCAGAAAGCAGACCTTCCCACCTGGGATGCTCTCCCCACTGCACCTCCCATAACTGGCACCTTCTCTTCCCTCAGGTCTCAGATAAAAGCCTCCCTGACCACTCTGCCCTCATCAGCGCCCCCCATGCCCACCCACCGTCCAGCACCCCTCAGCTTTCCTACACAGCTCTGCCTACAATCCAGTGTTGGACGTGTATTTGCACGTTCACTAGTGGACTGTCTTTCCTGCTCTATTGCGAAGGCCAAGACCTGGTCTGCTTTATCCACAGACGCGTCCCGCACAACCTCGCCCCCCAGCACAGGATCTGGTGCACAGGAGGGCCTCAATATTGCTATTAAGTGAATAAATTTGCTGACTGAATGTGGACTGGCAGAGGGAAAAGCCCAGGGGTTGTGGGAATGCAGTGGGGGCACCTGTTACCCTCTGAGCTGAGCAGGGGGCAGGGAATGAGGAAGAGTCTCAGAAGGCATAGCAGTGGCAAAGTCCTGGTCGCAAGAAAGATCTGGGTTCTGGGGATCTCCAAGTGCAGTCACAGTCGTGGGGGGAGGGACACCCAAAGGGTGAGACTGGAAGGCCAGCAGGTCCTGGAGGGGGCAGGGCTCCAGGTCTGGGGCAGGGGTCCCCCGGCATTCAGATCACCTCCCAGCCCTGCCCAGGCTAGCTTGGCCCCAGCTCACTTTCACCTCCAGGCCCACCCATAGTGAGCAACCAAGGTCTGTGGGCCAGCCATCACGTGTCCGCTACCCACAGGCACTAGGAGCATGGTCCTGGGCACCTGTCCATAGGTCAGGGATCCAGCCCACCACCCATACAGTCTACAGCCTGTGACCTTGGCCCCGTTAGCATGGCTTCTCCAGCCAAGCAAACCAGCTGGCACCAAGAAACAAAGCAGCTTGGGTGAGCTTTCTCACCGCAGAGGGTGGCATGGCTGTAGGCAGCAGGCTATGTCACTTACATGCTCCAGCCAGGATCAGCAGGAGGGATGGCCAGGGCAAGAAATGGCTGTATCCAAGGTAGAAAACAGCTCTTCCACCCGTGCCAGCCCCACCTGGCACACTCTGGCATAGCTGGGGTGGTCAGGTGGGAAAAACTGTTCCAGATGTCCTCCCTCTCTCCAGACCATGGCTCCCCCCACCCCTCTCCCCTTGGACAACCTCAGCTTTAATCACCAGCCCTAGCTGCCCCTGGCCCCTCCACCCAGATGTCACCCAGCTTAGGCCTGTTCCGGGTATCCCTTCTCCCTACATGGCACCTCCACCCCACCCCCACCAGATGCTCGTTCCAGAAACTGGAGCCCTATCCAGGCCTCCTCTCTCCTCCAGCTCTAGCAGCCACATGGACCCTCCCAGCTCCAACCCTACTGCCATGTTCCTCATTCCCCTGTCTGTACCTCCAGACTTGCTATGGAGACCCTCTAAATATTCCCCATCACAGGGAGAAAACCCAAGTGCCTTCTAAGAATGATCTGGCCCCTGCTCCCTACCGTACCTCATGGCCACACTGGCCTCCTTTCTGCCCCTCCAGAGGCCAAACTCAGACCTGCCACAGGGCCTTTGCACCTGCCTCTGCTTGGGATGCTCTTCCTCCTGATCTCCCCATGGCCAGCCTTCCTCGCCTTTAGCTCTCAGCTCTAATGTCTCCTCTTGGAGAGGCCTCCCCAGAGCACCCTGGCCAGTGGTGGGCATATGGCCACCCCGCTCACCATCGGATGACACTGTTTCACATGCCCTGTCTTTTCCTTGCTCACTGTGTGTCTCCCCAACAGCACGGGAGCTGCAGGATGCAGCGACTGCATCTCAGTGGTGACTGCTGTATCCTCAGGGCCCAGCGCACAGTAGGAGCTCCATCCCTCTGTTCAGTGAATGAGTGAATGAACTGCTAGTTTCCACGGTGCAGCTGGATCCGACCACACCAGGGGCTCACCCCTGGGACCCTCTGGATGCTGCTGCTTCCCATCCAAGGCCCCTGTGGTCTGGCCTTTCACTACTTCTCCAGGCTTGACCCTGGAGTTTCTCCTCTCACTCTGATTCCCAGACCCACACTCTGCCGGGATGCCCTCCCTGCCCCTTCTCTGCCAGCAAACCCTACTCATCCCTTCACTTTTTCAGACCTGTTGGAACCCATACCTCCTCATCCTACCTGTCTCTCCCACAGTCCTCAGCACTTTCAGCCTATACCCCTCGTCGCCCTGCCATTGATAGCCCGGCACCAGCTTCCAGCCCCCAACTCCTCTCTTGTCCTTGGCATGCCCACATCCTGCACTTTCACACCTCTAAGCCCTCGGCCTCTGCTGTTCCCTCTGCCTGAGTGCTCTTCCTCCTCTTCTCTGCTGCACAAACTCCTACTCATCCCTGAAGACCTGACTCAAAATGTCACCTCTTTTCTCAAATCCTGGCTGATTCTTCTCATCAATCAGGACTCCACTGGTTGCAAGAAAAAGAAATCCAGCTCGAGATGGCTTGAGCAAAGAGGGGAACATGCCTGTTCATATGACTGACAATTCCAGGGGTGGTTTCAGGCATCGCGGGAACCAGAGGCTTAGAGAAAGTAATATATACTTCCATCTCAGCTCCACTTCCCTCCACGCGCTGACCTTTTCAGAGATTCCCTGCCTTGGATATGGCTGCTGGAAGACAGTGGCTGGCAGCCCCACATCCACATGCTCTGGGTTCAGCGACCACAGCCAGGACCCTAAGTCCAAGTTCCAGGGCAGCCTCTGATGGGCTCAGATGGGCCAGGCGCCCATTTCTCAGCCAATCATCATGGCCAAGAGGATGGGGTGTTCGGGTCTCACGCTCACCCGGGCGGTGGAGGACTGTGGGTTCCAGGACCTCTGGGTGCCAGGAAGACAACGCTCTCACGCCCCGGTCCCACGCTCCACATCCCTGCCCCTCCGCCCGCACACGTGCTCCACGCTGCAGGTGCCGGCTACCCACCCGGGGCCCCGGAGGCTCACGGCTTCGCAGCACAAGGAATCCCATCTCCCTCACAGCTGGGTCCCCCGTGCCCACCCGGTGACAGCCCCAGAGGAAGGCCCGAGAAACTTTTCGCCTGATCGAAGGGAGGTGGGCTGTGCCGAGGAGACTCCGCGTGCTGGGTGTGTAATAACGGGTTAACCATCACCCCTGGCAGGCAGCAGATCTGCATTTTCACGGAGGCCTCAGGGGGACACAAAGCTTAAATGGCAATGCAGGGAGGCGGGAGGGGGGTGCCCAGGGGGGCCCTCGGTGGAGCCCAGTCCCAGCAGCCCAGCCTGCGGGGGCCACTCGGCCAATAACGAAGAGCTCGCTCAGGGGCCGCAAGTGGAAGGGCTGGGGAAATAATTACCGAGGAGGCCCGGGAGGGAGGCGGGGAGGCTGGCGAGAGGCTTAATGAAACTGCTAACGCGTTAGTGATTCCTGCCTGCTCGGGAAAGGCGGAGGCAGACAGCCATGTTGCCAGCTCCTGCGACGGAGTCTGCCAGGCGGGACCGGCTGGGCATGGCGCGAGGCGGCAACAATAGGCACCTCTTCATCATCCGCCTCTCGGCACGTGACTTTCAAAGGGCAATCTTAATATATTAAAGTCCGGATGACAGTGTATTTCAACACATCTCATATTCAATGGGGCTGCAGCCCATTCAGATGCATTCGAAACAGAATGGCTAACGTTCTGATTCGACACAGACTCACAGAGATCGAGGCACCAGGGCGAAGGGGGGTGGGGAATCTGGTCCCATTTTCCGGCTGGGAAGCTGGGGCCCCGGGAGGTTATCCACCTCTCCAGGGCCAGGGTAGTTCCAAGAAAGCATCCAGCCCTTTCATCGCGCCCACGAGCAGCCCCTCTCCCCGACTCCACATGTCTTTTCATTCTCCGAAGAGCTCTGCGATGTCGGCAGGTGCCACGGCCCCCTTTAACGGATGTACCCAAAGGCACACTGCACGTACGAAGGGGCAGGAAGGAGCTCCACCCAGGGCACGCACTCCTGGTCCAGTGCTCCATCCCCCACATGAGGATCACACATCGATGCAAACTGCTCTGTGTTTTCAGTTTACAACACCTCATTTCAGCTCCCGATGAGACAACAGAGGCACAGAGAGGTTAAGTGTTGCGCCCAAGGCCACACAGCTGGTTGGCTCCAGAGCAAAAACTCAGAGCTGGGTTTTCTGACTCCAGACCATGTGCTTTTTGTTCAAACATTCCACAGTGCACAGTGGGTGCACAGGACCCCCTGGTAGGTTGATGGAGAGATTTGGGGCCACAGAGAAGCCCGGGGTTCTCCGGGCAGCAAGCAGGAGTCGGGGCAGCTGCCTGAGGCAGAAGTGACCACAAAAACATGCTCGCTTGCTCTACGTTGTGTCAGGTGAATGCCAGAGAGTCAGCACAGCGCCATCCCATTGTGCAAACAAGGAAACCTAGTGAGTGGCACAGCCCCAATCATTCAACCATCCCATGGGGTGGTCCCAGCCCAGCTGCTGCCTACCCTCAGCCTTGAGCAGGCACTAGGCCAACCAGGCGCTCTGGGAACCCAATCTGAGGTATGGACCGGAGGCCAGTGATACCAGGTACCAAGTCCCCCCTTCCAGCACCCTTGGATGCACAGGAAAGCCTGGGAGTCAGAGGGGTAGGAGTGGAGAGGGATCTCAGTCCCCAGATACTCAGCAGAGCCTCCCCTGCTCACGTCCTGGTCAACAGCCCGGTCTGATGAACTCAAGGGGCCAGGAACTTGGTGACTAGCTGGGCCCCCCCACATCAGAATCTGGTACAGACAAGATCTGCAAGGAAAGGCTGCACCACCTCCACCTCATGGGTGTCCCTTTGGAGCCTTCCAGATATCCCTAGCCTTGGGGAGACTGCTTTCTAGCGATCCCAGCAGCTCACGCAGCCCTGTCCCCATCTGTTCCTGGACCTGTTTTCCCAGGGAAGCCACCAGAGGACAAGGCCACCTCTGAAGCCCTCTGTGGGTACAAGACCCCAGTACAGGAGGCATGTCCTGGATGAATGAATGAGCGGGTGAATGAATGATGAACAGGCCAATACCACGTGACCTGCTGCTGTAATCACTTCCCACGGCCACCTGCACTCAGCAAGGAGGCTCTGCTTCTGTCTACCAAAAGGGACTCCCACCCCACAAGACCAGCCCCAGCCCCCAACCATCGCCAGACGAGGAAACTGAGGCCCAGAGGGCCCAGGGCCTCATGAGAGGTGGCAGCACCGGGATTTGAACCCGAGTAGCTGGGCTTCAGTCTGGGCTTCAGTCCCAGGCTCTGCCTTGCCTTCATTTCCAAAGATGAATCCATCCATACACACTCCCTTATCCGATTCCCCACTCACACCAGGGGGCATGACCATGCCCATCCCATGAACCAGGACACTCAAATGCCGAGCAGCAGAAGCCCCAGCGCAAGGTCACGTGGTCATCAGAAAGCATAAGGTCTTAAACCTCTCCCATCTTCCAATCCTCATCGTCCCTTCCACACACCAAAGCTGCCTCCTTCCCCATCATCAACGCGGTAAAGAGAAGGGAGAGGGGGGAGGGGGAGGGGAAAGGCAAGGAGGAAAGCCTCCCCCCAGCCCACAGCAGGCTCCTTTCTGGTCAGGGGAAAGGCCTCTAATGAAGGCCCCGCAGATGCTGGCGGTGTCAGCCTGGGAGCCCTGCGGAGCTGCAGGGCGCGCATCTCTGCTCCCAATTAGCACACAGGTCCTCCATCAAAGCGCACGCCTGCTGCCAGGAGCAGAGGCCAGAGGGACGGCCCTTCTAACAGTAGGAAGAGGCCACGGCTCTCTGGCAGGCCCTGGCCCCTACCCCTTGCTTTTCTGGGGGGAGTGCAACCCCCCTCAATCCCCTCACTCACTCACACCCTCTCCAATCAGCCAGCTCAGGGCAGCCACCGTCACCCTGGGGGACGCGCTAATGAAGATGGCCGACATTAATCTCTTCCCTCTCCCGACAGGTCAATTTATAGTTCCATGGGGAGCCCTGGCGCTTGGCCAGAGGGCTTGACATAACTCTCCCTGTTCCCTGGGAGGATGTCGGGGGTGGGCTCCATGGGGCAGAGGGGGCTGGCGAACTCAGGGGACAGGGCAGGGAGGGCCCTTCCACCTGAGTGCCCACCATCACTGCACCAACAAATCCATGTGGGACCTTGGCCCCGGGCAGCCATGGCTGAGGGTCAAGGCTTGCAGGTACCCGGGAGCAAATCTGGTCCTCATCTCCTCAATCTAGGGCACCCGGCTCACCAGGAGGAGACCCTAAGGGGGCAGGAGACTTACGACTTTCCACTCCTCACTGACTCCCCTGGGGTTTTGAGAGAGCCCCTCTAAGGAGCTTAGGTCCATCTGCTTCTGCCAGACTCCCCAGTGTTTCTTTCTCAAAGATCACCGAGCTGGCCACGTGGGGTCTGGCCCTGTGCTGGGTCTGGCCCTGGGCATGCGTCAGCCCCGGCCCTACTCTCCCAGAGCTCCCAGTCTGGTGGGGGAGGCTGACAGAGAAGCGTGTTTTGCCATGCTGCACCATGTGAGAACCGTAATGGAGCGACTTGCCAAGAGCAGGGGTGCCCATGGGCAAGGCACATCGACTCCACCCGCCTGAGAAAGGTGGGGGTCTGGGGGGACTACGGGGAGCAAAACCCAGGTGGGCCCTGAGGATGAGCAGGAATTCAACAGGCCAGAAGACACAAGGGAAGGGATGTTTGGGGAAGAGATCATCTCAGATGGGAGACACCCAGTGTTCAGGGGCTCTGTGACCAGGGGACATCCTGCTCATAGAGGTGAGGCTGCAGAAGTGGGCAGGGCAGACCATAAATAAGCTGCCCCTCAAGGGGCAGCTCAGGAGTTTGGCCTAGTTTACGTCTGCACAGCTGAGGAGTTCAGAAGCTCAGAACTGCCTTTAGAAAGACAGCTTTGGCTGTAGTGTCCCAGACTGATGGCTGAGGCAGGGGAGGCGAGGTGGAAACGTCCAGGCCAAAGGGTGAAAGGAGGGACAGACATTTAAGGGGCAGGACCAACAGAACCCTGTGTTTGATTGGACAGACGGGCAGGTAGAGGTGTCTGGGGTGTCCAATCTGGGCCTTGGTGGAGGTGATGTCATTGGCCTAGAGTAAGATAAGGAATTGGACCTCATGCTTAACTTGTGAGCCCAGAAGGTCCCAGCGGGGCCCCAAACCCAGGCCCGGGCTTAGGAGAAGCCAGCGCCCACATGTCGACCCCGGGTGCAAAATTCTGAGCACTGCTGGACACCTCGCCTGGAGCCAATTCATTTCCTAGAGAAGGTGAAGCTGGGGGACTGCCCCTGGTCCCAGACACTCCAGGAGGAAGCAGGAGCCTGGCAAAGGCAGGGTGTGAGGTGAGGCAGCTCCGCTATGCTGGACAGAGCCCCCCAGCTCGGAAGCCTGTGGGCCAGGCTGCCCCCCACGGCCTCCAGTGCCCAGCGCTGCCCCAGTGCTGCTTCCGCACTTCCTAGGTGGCCTGGAATCTCTGCCGAACCAATGCCCCAGGCCCTGGCCCCTCCTTGTCTTCTACTGTTCCTTCAGGGCTACCGACCCCAGGTCTCTTCTAATCCCCTCAGTAACCCTGGGAGTGTCCCCATTTTCCTAGGCTGGAGACCCAGACCCAGAGAGCTAAGGGACTTGCTCAAAGCCTCTCTCAGCTTCTTGGTGTCATAGCCAGGATGGAACCAGGGTCCAAATGACCCCAAGGCACACACTCTTAAAGAAAGGGGGAAAAAGAACAAGGCCGAAATAAAGAACCTCGATGCTTACAGTGGCTGCATTATGGTGGTGGGACAATGGCTGATTTTTTTTTTCTTCTTCTTTTCTACAATGAAATATTCATACCCTCACTCCGTGGCTGTGTGTGCCCTAGTGGGGAGAGCTCTGGCTTTGGCGTCAAGCAGCCCAGGGCTCAAATCCTGGCTTGGACACTTCCTAGCCGGGGACCCTGAGCAAGCTACTTGCCCTTTCTTAGCCTCTGTTTTCTCATCTGTACAATGGGGACAAACCCCCCCCCCACTCCAGACGAGCCGGTCACACCTGGCGCACAGTAGGCACGCAGTAAGTGCTAGCCTTAGAGCATCACACCCCCGCGCTCTCGCCACCTGTCCGGCCTCCAGAGGGAACTTGAGACGCCCCCACGTGCCAGACGCTGGTGCTGGGCAGGCACCGGGTCCCCGGGG
>NC_048232.1:84732464-84753024 GCF_002007445.2 Ailuropoda melanoleuca
CCACCCTGCCCAGCCTCCTCCCCCTGCCCAGCCCCCCCATTCTAACCAGCCTGCTCCACCTCCGCGCCTCCTCCCCATCACCTCTGTCACCAGAGATCAGAAACTTGGCCCACAGGCCCAACCCAGCCAAAGCCAGCTTGGCTTGACCCCATAGTATTTTTTGTTCTTAATTAAAAATAATTACCAACATGTAAAAATCGGGGATTTTCACATAAAAATCCACATTTCCAGCTTAGTTTGGAAAAGAGGAAGCTCAGGCAGAAGCCTCCCCCTTCGCACTGGCGGCAGTCTGGACGAACCCTGGCCTGCAGTTCTCCCTAGTCCCCACCAGGCCCACCTGCCCGGCCCCAGAAGCATGTGCTTTCTCTTGCTTGGAGCCTTTCATACCCCAGTGCCTTTGCAGGTCCCTCTCGGTGGAAAGCCCACCCCCACCCCTTAAGGCCCCTCTTTTGGGAAACCTTCTGGCACTGCCCTCTCCCTGGGGCCATCCAGCCCCTCCCTCCTCCCACAGCCCCCCAGGAGGTAGTGGCGCCTGCCCCGCCCTGTCTGATTCCTCACTGGCTGGCACCATGGCCTTTGCGGCTGAGTTCTCGCCACAGGGCTGCTGCTCTCTGGCTGAATTCTCCCTCCCATCCTGGCTCTGGGCCTGGCCCACAGTAGGCGCTCAGTAAGTGTTGGCTGAGTGGCAACCAAAGAAGAACGGCCGGGATCGGGATTCCGCTAGGCGGCCTGGGCCATCGTGGGCACAGGGCACCGGTCCCTGCAGCTGATGTTCATTTTAAAAGCCTCAAATGTTCGTTCAGGGTGGCTCTTGCCAACCAAGGAAGCTAATGATTTCCACGCTTCATTTTTCTCCACCTTAATCCCACTGCCAAGGCTTCAGGGCCTCTGCTGCCACTGCCGTCAGACTGGCATCAAATCCCTCCCAGAAGGTGCAGTCCATCTGGGAAATGTCCAGGAGACTCAGGGAGGACCCAGCTGTGCCTCCCTGACACCTGTGAGGTCGCAAGAAGTCTCAGGACCACAGGGTCGAGGACAGCAGCTGGCCAGTGCCCATGGGAGGAACGGGGTAGCCCAGAGAGCCCTCGTTGGCCAAGGCAGCTGTGATGACTCCCCAGGACAGGTTCCTCCAGTACCCCTTCATCCTACTGCTTCCTGAGAAGGGGGGGTAGGCAAGAGCCACACCTTTCCAGGCACCAGACACACCACAGATTTCATTAAAAACGTGTGTCACAAACCGAAGCAGACACCAGGATCCCATTTTACAAAGAAACAAGTTCAGAGAAGATGACCTTGCCAAGGTCACAGGTTGGTAAGACACAAAGCCAGGAGCCTTCATGGCCCTCCAGAGTGCCCCTGCCCTGCTGGGGAGCGAGACCCCCTCAGGGCTGATTCCAGAGCTAAGGACTGGTCTGTAACAGAGGCAGGTGCCTGGATCCCAGAGCTGGCTCTGAGCAGTCCTCCTTCCCAGAATCATGCACACCTGGGCAAATGCCCAAGATCCTGTCTACCCCAACCCACCCCCAACCATCTCCTGGCCACAGTGGCCCAGCCACAGGCCCTCTGGGTGAGGGGGCCAGAAGGCAGGCTTAGCTCAACAGCCAGCAACCACAGACAAGTCAATCACAAAACACCTTTCTGAGCCTCAGTGTGCCTATCTGCAATATGGGAGAACAACTGAACCTCTCTGGGTTTTCAGGGGCACAAACAAGACAGACAAGGAGGCAAAGAGGAGAGAGTCAGGAGGTTAAGTGCTTGGGTTCTGGGGTGAGGTGGCCTGAGTTCCAGTTCTGACTTCCCAGCCTCCCAGCTGTGACTCACCTGCTTGGGGCCTCAGTTTCCTTCTCTGTAAAAAGTGTAGGGCAGGGGCGCCTGGGTGGCAAAGCGGTTAAGCGTCTGCCTTCGGCTCAGGGCGTGATCCCGGCGTTATGGGATCGAGCCCCACATCAGGCTCCTCCCATATGAGCCTGCTTCTTCCTCTCCCACTCCACCTGCTTGTGTTCCCTCTCTCGCTGGCTGTCTCTATCTCTGTCGAATAAATAAATAAAATCTTTAAAAAAAAAAAAGTGTAGGGCAGATCATAGGAAGACCAACTGACTTAAGACACTGTAATGAGCCTGATATGGGGTGATGCATGTGGAACCCTCAGCAGAGCCTGGCAATCATAAGGCTCAAGGCTTGTGACCTTTATGAGGGAGACAGAAGGGAACGGTTAAAAGTGTGGGCCCTGAGGGGTTCACATCCTAGCTCCACTCTACCAGCTGTATGGCTCTGGGTAACCTTGCTCGGCCTCAATTTCTCTGTCTGTAGAATGAAAATATTGCTGGCAGTTCCCACAGCGTTGAGTTGTGCTGGGGATTGACTTACTTAGCTCCGATCCGGTATTCAGAATAGCCTGGCCCTGGTAAGCCTTAACAGCGTTAGCTCACTTCTCATTACTCTCGAGATGAGTAAAGCCAACCAGTCCCAAGTTCAAGGAGACTCCCCTGCTTGTCCTTATAAGACCAGGGACATGATTTTCAGTCTAGTTTGTTTCAGAGAACAGTAGGCCTTCAAATTCCCCCTGTGCCTGCCGGGGTGCTCTCGGTTTCCTCAGCAGGAGAATGGGGCAGACAGAGCGGCACCTGCGGCCCCCGCCTCTTTCCAGCTGTGCCTGGGTCCTCGGGCTGTGCCCACCCACTGCCCCTCACCAGCTCCAAGACGAAATGCACACAGCCCAGCTGGGGACTCTGGCAGCCCCCCACATTGGCCAGATGGGGAACACCTGACCTCTGTCGGCCCCTTGAGCACAGGCCTGGGAGGCTGCTGCCTTGGTCTAGTGATTGGCAGGTCATGGGAGCCTCTCAGGGCTTAGGATTGTCCCAGAGGCCATGGGAGGGGCCCACCGGGAGAAAGGGCAGAAGGACCCTCAGGAAGGACTTTTCCACCCCCTCTCCAACTCTAGCAGTTCCCAGTCCTCCCATTTCACTCTCTGTGGTAACGACCGTTATTTAAAGTCCTCTTTATTCTGCTGTGCATTGTCTGTCTTCGCCCTCCCTCCCCGAAGAGAACGTAAGTTGTGTGAGGACAGGGATTTTGATTTGTCTTGATCCCTGCTGTACCCCCAGCATCTAGAGCAGTGCCAAGCACATAGTAGGTGCTCAACAAACATTTGGTGCTGGAGAAAAATTCTCAGATGGTAACATTTAGCTAGAAAGGTAGGAGGGCAAGGCCCCTCTGCCTGTGGGCAGCCCCCCTTCCTGGAATACAACCCAGGGCAGTCGCTGTCCCTTGTGAGCTCAGTACCCCCACGGTGGGGGTTGGGAGGCCTGAGTTCTCCCCCACTGCAGCCAGGAAGCCTGTGACTGTCATTGCAGTACCATTGGGCTCCTTGGGTGAGGGAGGGACCCGGGCAATTTTCTGGCTCACAGCTCTTTCCAGTGCTGCCTGGTGACACAGACGGGCCCGCAGGCCCAGGAAGGTCCTGTTCCAGCAGAGGCAGGCTGGGACTCCTGCCCTGCAGCCCGGCAGGGCTTCTCCACCCCCAGGACTGGAGGGGCTTCCCAGCTGAGGCCCAGGATGTGATCTGGGGGCTGGGCTCCCACCCCCTCCCCAGCCACAGCCCCTCACATGTGCATGGCACTCCCCCGTTACAGTTTACAAAGTGCGTTCACAGACATTATCACATCGGCTCCTAAACGCCCCCTAAAAACCACAATAAATCTCTCGCTCTGGCTCTGGAGCCCACCGGCTGCTGTGTAATCAGTGAGCAGAGGGGCCTCAGGGCCCAGAGCCTGCCAAAGCTGAAGCCAGCAGGGGCAGAGGGGGGTCCACGTGGGCGGGTGGCAGGTGGCGGGTGGCAGGCCCAGCTGGGGCGCTGCGGGAGTGAGGAGCAAGTTCTCAGGCCCAATTCTGCAGAGGAGGAAAGTGCTGTCTGGGAAACCCAGCCAGTAGGGCTTGAGGGGAGAGGTTTATAGGACTGAGAGGTGGGGCAAAGGTGAGGGAGAGGACCAGAGGGTTCCTTAACACTTAGGAACACCATCAGGGAGGTGGGCTGGTGGCCAGGCACAAGAGGCCCAGGGACAACCAGCCCTAGTCTGGCTTCTGATCTGCTTCTCTTCACCCCCTAGATAACAGCCCTCACCCAGATCCCCTGTGTGACAGGCCCTTGTGCACGCTCTCCTCTGTCTGAACGACTTTACTGCTTTTTTGAGATCTTTTTTTTTTTAAAGATTTTATTAATTTATTTACCATAGATAAAGACAGCCAGCGAGAGAGGGAACAGGAGCAGGGGGAGTGGGAGAGGAAGAAGCAGGCTCACAGAGGAGGAGCCTGATGTGGGGGCTCGATTCCATAATGCCAGGATCATGCCCTGAGCTAAAGGCAGACGCCTAAGACTGTGCCACCCAGGCACCCCAGCCTTTTTGAAATTTTAACCCTCTTTGAAGGACAGTCCAGACCCGCCATTTGTCAGTCCCTCCCCAGCTCCCAGAGGCTATGCCTCAGGCCCCCCAGCTCTGCCTGCTCTCCCTTTCTCTGAATTGTCAGGTCCCTTCCCCCCTTTGTACCTTTTGTGCCCCCAGGGCAGTGAATTTGCAGCGAGACCCCACCCCCACCCCTCATACCCTGCACAGAGTCACAAGCAATGGCTTGTGGCTGGAGGGTCACTGGCTGGGCAAACACCCCAGCCCAGAGGGTGTAGGAGGTAGTGAGACCCCCACATGACCGGCCCAGCGAGCACTGCCCCTGTGTTTTCAGCCTAGCACCCAGCCCTGGGCAGCCGCAGAGAAAGAACCCCCCAAATGTCCAAGCCAAATCAGCCAGCAGCCATGGTTGGGCTTTGTTGTTTTACCATTTCCCTTGATTCTCAAAGTTATAGGAGCTCAACTTACAAACTGTGGAAAGTTCAGGAAAGTTTAAATAAGCAGGGTGAGGGAGGGCCTGGCCCTAGGGGGCTGCGGCTGCCCTGGCAGGCATCCCTCCCACAGCACAGTGCAGCGGGGGCCGCGTTCCCCCCTTTCTGCTGCCTGTCCATCGGGCAGGCGTCCGGGTAAGCTGTGGGCTCGACCTCTGGGCCGTGGAGGCAGCCAGACTGTCGCAGCTGTGGTCGCAGCAGTGTCACAGCGGGTGAGGAACAGGTGCTGGCTTCTCTGCGGTCACCTCTGCGAGGATCGGCATTTTCCCTTTTCCTTGATAGGAAAGCCAGCTGCTGGACTGGGCCCTGATGGGTGGAGGCATCGTCGTCCCTGTGAAGTGTTCGCCATGTGGTGTCTGAAGTGGGTCAAGGCAGTGGCTGCAGGGGGGCTGGAGGTGGAGGGTGACTCATGGGGCAGACACTCACCCTTCCAGAGGATAAAGGAGTCCCTCCATGAGGCCTAGGGGACAGACCTCGGGACTAGGAGTGCGGAGCTCAGGGAAGCCCCAGGGCCTAGCTCCTTGGCCGGGCGTTCCACCTCATTTCTCCCGATAAGGGACTTGTATCCAGAAATACAAAGGAGTCTTACAACTCAACAATAGAAGGGCATGTACCCCAGTTTTTCAACGGGTAGAGAATATGAACAGACGTTTCTCCGAAGAAGATATACAAACGGCCAATAAGCACAGGAAAAAATGCTCAATTCATCAGTCATTAGTCAAAACGTGGTACGGTGGGTTAGGTGTCTGAGTCTTGGTTTCGGCTCAGGTCCTGATCTCAGGCGTTGTGAGATCGAGCCCCACATTGGGCTCCACACTAAACGGAGTCTGCTTGAGCTTCTCTCTCCCTCTTTCTCTGCCCCTCCTGCTGTGCACTCATACTCTCTCTCTCAAATAAATAAATAAATCTTAAAAAAAAAAAAAAACAACTGCAATGAGATACCATTTTTCACCCACTAGACTGACTATAATCAAAAAGCAGGCCCTCATAAGTGTTGGTGAGGTTGGGGCGAGTTGGAGCCCTCATATACTGCTGGTGGGAATGTCAAAATGGGGAAAGCCACTACAGAAAAGGGTCTAGCCATTCGTCAAAGGTTAAAGAGAGAGCTACCCTACCACCCCGCATTTCCACTTCTAGGTGCATACCCAAGAGAAAGGAGAATACACACCCACACAAGCACTTGCACACGAATGCTCATAGCAGCATTATTCACATTATTCATAATAGCCCCAAAGTGGAAACAGCCCACGTGCTCACCAACTGATGAAGAGATGAAAATGTGGAAACATGGCCATGGAATATTATTTGGCCATAAAAAGGAAGTACTGACTTGTGCTATAATATTAATAAGTGAATCTTAAAAACACATTTTATGCTCAGTGAAAGAAGCCAGGTGCAAAAGGTCACATATTTTCTGATTCCATGATATGAAACGTCCAGAACTGGCAGATCCATCGAGACGGAAAGTAGATCAGTGGTTTCCAAGGGGAGGGGGAGGGACTGCTAGTGGGCCAGAGTTTCCTTGGGGGATGATAAAAGTGTTCTGGAATTTGATAGTGGTGATGGTTGCACAACCCTATAAATACACTAAAAACCACTGGATTGTACACTTTTAAAGGGTAGATTTTATGATATGTGAATTATATCTCAATAAAGCTTTTTTTTTTTTTTTTTAATGCTAAGATCCCATAGGGCAGTCTACCCCATAGGCACCCAGGAGCTGGCCTACCCAGGCTCGGCCCCTGTCTCTTTCAAGCTGCCTTCCTGGATGGATGGTGGGTGTGGGGCAGTGGCTACCCTGATGTGGGTGGGCACAGGACCCTGCCTCCTCCCATGGGCCCAGCCCGTGCCTGCCTCAGGCCTTTTGCTCTGGAGGTTACTTCTTCCTGAAACACTCTTTCCCCCACTCCCGCTCATCTTCTGGATCTCAGCTAGGAGGGCCTGTACTGGGTGGTCTTTCCTCAGGGCAATGGGAAACCATGAGGATGAGGAGGGTGGCATGCCAGACTCAGGTTCTAGAAGGATTCCTTTGGCTCTTCTGCAAGGGATGGAACAGCAGTACAAGGCTGGAGGCCTGAGGCCAGGAGGAGGCCATGGAGAGACCTGGAGTGTAGGCCTGGAGAGGCAGGGCCTGGCCTGGGGCAGGGGCTGCACAGGTACAGAGAAGGGACATGCTGGGGAGGAATTTGAGAGCCCAAATCAAATGACTTCGAGATAGCACCAATGTAGAGGACAGGGAGTCTGGGATGGTGCTGGGTTCCCGCGGTGCAGAGGGCTGGGTGGGGATGGGGCCAGTTCTGAGGTGGGGAGCACTGTAGAAGGAGCACTTCTGCTTTGAGGTTTTCTGAGGTGGTCCACTGTGGAACCCCAGCAGGTAGCATCAGCTCCACATCCAGATCCAGCCAGTCACTCCTGTGACACTTCCAATATTCAACCCCCTTGATACTCTCATTTTCTGGGTTAGGTCTATACCCTGCACTGGTCAGGGCCACAGCCTTCTCACTGCCTCCTCTTCTGGAGCAACTTGCCTTTTCTCTTTCTGGCACCACAAGGTGGGGCATTTCCCAGCTCAGAAACCATCAGTGGCTCCCTACTGCCCTCAGAACAAAGACCAGATGCTCCAGTGGGGCCCACCTGGCTTTGCAGCCTCCCCACATCTTACACTCGCTCAGTCCTGCTCCACACACTCTCCCCCACCCACGCCTTCGGGGATGTCAAGCTTCCTTGGGAGCCCTTCCTCCCTGAGCCTTGGCAGCAGGGGGCCCTCGGCTCTGCCAGTCTTTTCTGGAACACAAACCAGGAGGCATGACCTGACCAGGGTTTCCAGTGATCGTGACTTTATTTGAAATGACTTAGAAAATGTATTACAATGAAATCACAAACTTGTGGTCACAAACTTATTGCATGATCTTAAATCGGAAAGAATTAAGAGTATCCATGGGTTTTATTCTGTTCTGTGAAGTTGCTTCAAGCCCAGACACACTGCATGTCAAGTCCATGAGAGCGGGGACCCCAGCTGCTGAGTTCTTGGCTGCAGCCCCAGTGCCTGGTGCAGTGCCTGGATAGTTGGGGTGCTAAGGAGGAGCTGGGCAGGTGGGAGGAGGGACAGTAGAAGGACAGGAGAGAGAGAGGGAAGGACAGGGAGGAGGCCAGGTAGCTGCGTGGGCGAATGGACGGCTAGGAGGTTCGAGCACAGAGGGTGTCTAAGGGCCCCTAGACCACTTTAAGCCCAGCCCTAGATCAGAGTCCAGAGAGAATGGCTCCTCCCGGGGCTGAGCTGGGATCCACGGAGCACCCATGGGCACAGAAAGAACCGCCTCACCCCAGTCTACTCCCTGGTCTCTAGCTTCCCTGAGGGCCTCCACTGAGCCTTAAGACCTGGCTGGCCTCTCCAGCAAGTTGACCGGAACTCTCTGGAGCCATCCTTGACCCCTCTGCTTGCACTTGGATACACACTCTCCCCCTCTCCTTCTCTCCCCCCCCCCGCCCCACATCCAACCATCAGCAAATCCTGTTACATTATTTTCAGCAGCCCCCCATCCGGCTCCCTGGCTCTGCTCTTGCCCCTCCCCCAGTCTCCTCTCAACTCAGCAGCCAGAGGGATCCTTGTAAATGGTGAGTCCAGGAGGCCTCACCATCTGGCCCCCATTTCCTCACTGAGCAACTCTGCTACTGCCTCCTCCTCCCTCACTCCCCTCCAGCCACACTGGCCTCAGCCTCCTTGCTACTCTTCCACTGTGCCAGGCATGCTCCCTGCTCCATACCTTCACCCTGGCTGTTCCCTCTGCCTGGAATGTTCTACCCCCAGAGAACCTATCTGACCCACCTCTTCACCTCCTTGCCATCTTTGCTCAAATGTCACTTTCTCTATTAGACCTTCCTTGGACACCTTATTTATAAATGAAAATAAAAATCCACCCCTTGTTTACTTTTCCTATTTAATTTTTCTTCTTAGCGCTTATCACTCTGGACCAAAATATTTTTTACTTCCTATTATGTTTTTTGTCTGTTACAATGTGATCTCCATGAGGGCACGGGTCTTGTCCATTGCTGCATCCCCAGCACTGAGCACAGGGTCTGCAAGGCACATATGAGGTGCTCAATAAACATCTGCAGAATGAATGAATGAATCTCTGGGGTCCAGACTTGCTCTTACTGGGCTGGTGTGCCCCAGGCCCAAAGCCCATGCAGGTGCTCATGGCTCCATCACTGCCTTTCCCCTTGGCCACTGGCTGATTTGGCCACCAGGGGCCACTTAAAGGGTCCTGAAGTCCCTTGAGGCCTGCCTCCCCCACCCCCCAAGAAGGCTGCCCACACTCTCTCAGAGGCTGACGGGGTGGGCACAGCCACAGGTGGCTCTCAGAGTTGAGTTCCTGGGAAGACAACCCAGGGCTGGCCCAACCCGCACTTGGTTCAGAACTATTCACGCATCCCCTTCCCCGGTGGGCCCAGGGGGGCCCCAGCAGCCAGCACTCCTGTGAACACCACTGCTGCACTTTCTCCACCCTCCCCGCTCTAAGCTTCCATGTTCCCTATCCTGCCTGAGCCGCCAATCCAGCCTGGCTAGCTAGACAGGGTGGACAGACTGGAGCTGTGGGGTCACCCACAAATGGGGACACTGGTTAGAAGAGGTCATGAGAGCTGGCCAAGGCCCCTCCAAAGTTCCAGGCTTCCTTGGTGCTGAGCCGAATGAGACGGGATGGAGTGTGCCAGTTCCTCCCTTGCACATGGGGACACTGAGCTGGCACAGGGGACATTGAGCTGGGGGTGGAGAGTCCCCAAGCCCCATCAGATCCCAGGAGTGTTGTGCCAACTCGAGCTCCAGTGCGGACAGCTTGGGGACTGAGGCCAACCAATAGATGAGCGGTGACAGCTTGACCCGCAGCGTTTCACGGGGACCTCACACAGGTTTGCGGTTGTAGACACTTGACTCTGGAGCCTCGGGGAACTTGTTGGCTGTGGAGGGTGCATGTATACTTGTGTAAGTGTGCATTTGAGTGTGTGCGCTCGTGTGTGTGTGCAGGTATTCTAGGGCACAGGGCTCATGAACAGGCAGATTGCCATGGGCCCCCAAATCCATGTCCCGTCACCCCAGTGACTCCAAGAGTGTGGCCTGGAGATGAAGAAGGGCACCCAGGAAGGAGAGAAAGTCTCTGGACCATTCAGCCAGGGACATAAGAGGACAGCATCCTAACCAACACACAGCACAACAAAGTCAGCCGGACTCAGAGGCAAAACTCGATTTAGCTACTCCTTGCTGGTCCTCTAAGCCTCAACTACATAATCTGCAAAATGGGTCTAATAATTCCCACATCGCAGGGTGGTCGAGATTAAACAAGATGGCGTAGATATTCAATATAACTATTTAGGTTACTGGTAATTTTATGAGAGCTCACATTCGAGATGGAGAACAGGCTGCCCATTTGTTCCAGAAGCTATCCCAGAGCGCCCTTTCTGCCTTGCTGTGAGCAGGGCACGGGACACAAGGCCCTGCCCTCAGCGGACTCACAAATAATAACAATGATGCGCACGCAAGCACGGGTCCCAGCTGGCTGGTTTTTGGAGACAGTGTGGTTTCCTGCCTTATGAGCACAACCTCACTTAATCCCCTAGAGGACCCTGGGAGTTGGGGGCTGCGAGTGCCGTCCTGCAGATGAGGAAACAGAGAAGGGAAGTCACTTGTCCATGGTCACCCAGTAGACGAAGGGCTGAGCCAGGATTTGGGGGGAGGACCTTACCGCCACACTCAGGCAGGACAGAAAGCAGCACGCTCCGGGTCATTGGGCAAATCGAGAAAGCACCTGAGGAGACTCAGGCAAGAGTCTCGGGGAGACACTGACCAATGGGCAGGGCCTTAAGGGTACAAAGGCTGGGACAGGAGAAGGGGAAGCGGCCAGGCAGAGAGGGCAGCCTGAGCCAAGGCCCAGAGTGAGGAAAGAGCAGCCAACCCTCCCTGCCCAGATCCTGGCTCCGCCCTCCTAGCTGATGCAGCCGCTCACACCCTCTTGCCTTTGTCTATGCAGTCCCGTGGGCCCGCCATCTCCCTTCTTCTTCCCTCGGGGTCCAGCGGTGGCAGGGCAGCATTTGAAAACAGACCTGTGCATTTCCTGCTGTCCTGCTCTGCCTCATAGAGAGGGAGAGACTTGAGCCCAAAGAGACTCAGGGTTGGGCGGAGTCTGCCTGGAAGAGCATGGTGAGAGGGGGAACAGAATGAGCAAAGATACCAGGGCAGAGTCTGGGTTGTGCCCTCCTGCACAGCTCAGAGTCCCCCCATCACATCCCAGGGCTCTGGAGCCAATGCTGCTTCACTGCCCTGCCCAGGGGATGGCGGGGTGTAGACAGGGAATGCTTACACCCTGGGACAGAACTCCGGCCCTCATATTGCTCTGCCCAGTTTTTTCCTCTCCCTGAAATATGGTCCTCTCTCCTGTGACGTGAGATCGTGAGCCCCACCTCAAGAATTATTCAAGCGGAGGTGAGGAAAGTCTCCAGCCCAGAGTAAGTGCTCAAGAAACAGCAGTTGCCTAGAACGTCATGACAGAGCCTATCTGGGTGAGGGCCCCCCCAGCTCTCTGGGTCCTGGCATCAAGCCATTCCCTAGCCAGGAACCCAGAAGCCCTGGAGGGGAGGGAGGCTCTGAGTTTAGCCTGGGGGGGGTCTGTGATTAGAGCAGTGAGGTTCTTACAGAGACCAAATGTAAACCCCGCCTCTCCTGGAGGCTGGCAAATCTGTGGAAGCAAGAGGTCCGCTCTGCCCTCAAAGCCATGCTTTCCAAAGTGATTTGGGGACCCCAGCCCCACACTGTGTTACTCCATCGTGGATGAGCTGGGAGGCGGATGTCTCCCTGCGTGGACTCCTCGGCTCCCCAGACAGAGGCAGGGCTGGTGAAGTGGCCCCTTCCTCACTCTGACCTCACAGTCTGGCCATTATAGAAGAAGTCTAGGAGTCCCAGGAGGGGACAGTGGCACTTACTGGGCTCCCGGACTCCTACTACCTCTGACAGCTGGGTATTAATATTCCCATTGTACAGTTCGGGAAACGGAGGCTTAGAGAGGTCAAAAAAATTTGAACTGCTCAGTCCAACAGCCTCTCTCACCTTAATCTTTTCTCCCACCAAATGCAGAGGTTTTGGAACTCCACTGGTGACGGGGAACTCACTCCTGCAAAGATCCCATCTTGGACATACCTGAAAGAACATTCTTCTCAACGTGGGCTGAAACTGGCCCCCTGAAGCTCCCACCAGAGGCCCCAGTGGTCCAATGCACATGGAACCAAGCCCTCTATCCCTGAGACAGCCTTCGGAAATGGAATCTCGCAGAATACCCCCCAATTAACCAGCATGCCTCCCTTGAACAAGGGCTCCCCTCTGAGCCTTGCTTTCCCAAGCTGTACAATGGGGAGAACAGCAGCCCCTGTGTGAGACATAGTTCTGAGGCCTCAGGGAGTCAACAGCCTGGGAAATTTCCAGGAGCATCCACGGTCTTCAGAGAAGCTCCAGCCAAGAAAAGAGGCTCAGGGGGCTTTCCAGAGGCCTGGCTCACCTTCCCCAAAGCAGGGAGTGGCTTTGATCAGGGCAGCCTCGTGGTTGGGGAGGGGATGCTAACATGGAGCCTGTCATGAGCGGCATTTTACCCGTACAATTCTGCTGTTTTGTTTTAAGGAGGCTCTAGGCCTCATGTGGGGCTTGAATTCACAGCCCCAAGCTCAAGAATTGCATGCTCTACGGACTCACTCAGGCACCCTCACCTGTACAATTCTGGCTCCCCCAGACCTGGCACGAGCTCACCTGCCCCCCCCAAAGGATGTGACTCAGTTTTGTTGAAGGACAGCAGGGCATGGGATCAAGCAGATCTGGGTTCAAGTCCTTCATCTGCCGTTTACCAGCTATTTGGTATTATACCTGCTGGTCACCTCTCTGCTCTGAGCCCTGGCTTCTCCAGCTCCAGGAAGGGGCCTGTCTCTCAGGGCTGCAGTACCCAGCAGAGTGTGAGATGAAAGCTGGCCAGCCCCTTGAGTGCAGAGACAGGTGCGTCCCAGACTCCCAGGGGGGACAGCCAGGCCACCCCCATCATTGTTGTCCCTGCCTCTGTTTGCTGAGGGAGGGACTGAAGAAATGCAGCCTGGAGAAGGGCCCCATGTCTTTGCACATTCCCTTCCCCCGGCTTGCCATGCTCTTCCAGGCAGACTTCTCTCTACCCTGGGTCCCTCCAGGCTTAATTAAGTCTCTCTCTCTCTGTGAGGTAGGACAGTGCTGCAGGAAAGGCATGTGGTCAGGAGTCTACCGACGGGAAACAGAGCCCTAGAGAGAAGAAGCAATGCGTCCAGGGTCACACAGATGCAGAGGGACAGCTGGGATTCCAACGTAAGCTCCACTGCTCCTCCTGACACCTCTCCGGGAAGCACTGAAGACCTTCCCCAATCTGTCCCCCGCCAGCCAAGCTGTGCACACACATGCCCTGTACATTCCCAGCTCGGGAAACCCCAACCTGGAAAACCTGCCCTTCTCCCCATCCACCAGGTTCTTGATGACCTCGAAGGCCCCACCTACTCTCCTGTGCCCACCCAGCCCTGTCCTCAGCCCCTGGAGTATACTGCCCACCTGCCAACCCAACCCCCTTTCCTCCAATCCCTCATCCCCCTCTGGTCACCTCGTGTATCACCTCCTTCAGGAAGCAACCTCTGACTGGCCGGACCAATTTCCCCTCTGAGCTCATTCCCCAACACCCCCCCACTCCACCCACTTTGTGATTTCTTGCTTGGTGTCCGTCTCTCCAAATGAGGGCTCTGTGGGTGGGATGGGGTGGGAGTTGGGGAGGGTCTTGTTCACGTGTGTCATTGCAGCACCCAGCACAGAATCTGGCATGTGTTCAATACTTGCTGTCCCTGCATAGCGTCCATCCATCTATCTTTTCATTCAGCAAATGCTTATGGAGAACCAGGGATACAACAGTGAGAAGACAGGCAGGGCCCTGCCCTAGTGCAGTTAGTTTCCAGTAATATATATATACGTGTGTGTGTGTGTGTGTGTGTGTGTGTATACATATACATACATACATACATTATAAGGGGAAGCAGGACTATGTGCTATGAGGAGCAACAGGGCAGGGAAAGGACAAAATAGGAGGAAAAGGATGGGGGAGCTGGTAAGGGAAAGTCTCTCCGAGCAGGTGACATTTGATCAGATCTCTGAAGCAAATGAGAAAGTGATATAAACATCCGAGGAAAGAGTATACCAGGGAGAGGGAATAGCAAGTGCAAAGGTCCTGAGGTGGAAATACACATCGTATGTTGGAGGAAATGCAAGGAGGTCAATGAGTGGGGTGAGGGTGGCCGGAACTGAGGTCAGAGGGGGATCAAGCAGGAGACAGAGGCAGGACTCTGCTTTGACCCCAACCGAGCCATTGCAGGGTTCTGGGCTGAGGGGTACAGAGTTTGACCCAAGTTCTAACAGGATCACTCTAGCTGCTGCACCAAGAAGGGATGCCGGGGGCTCCAGGGAGAAGTAGGAGACCCACGAGGAGGCTGCTGCATTCATACAGGGGCAATGAACATGGTCAAATTGCTGATATATTTTGAAAGCAGAACCAGTGGTATTTTCTGATGGATTGAATGAGGGAGGAGCTCAGGGGAGAGAGAGAGAGGAGAGAGAAAGGGAGGGGAGGAGTCAACAATGTTTGCAAGGTTTGGTGCCTGAGCAAGTGTGTGGAAAGTGGAGGTGGCATTACCTGAGATGGGGAAGATGTGGTAGTGGGGCAGGCGTCTGGGGGTGATGTCTGAGGGAGAGGGCGCAGCGGCCACATGGAGATGTGGCAGAGGGCATCAGCTGCATGGGTCTGCAGTTCAGGAGAGAAGCCCCAGCTTGGTGTGGGCACCTGCCATGAGTCCCCACATATTGCACATAGTAGGTCCTTAGTAAATGGCTGCTGACCTGGCCTGCAAGGGCCTTGTGGGGGACACAAAACTAGCTACAGCTCTGCTCCTGGCGTCTCGGGAGGTAGACAAGGGCCCCGGGCCAAGCACAGAGCCACAGCCTGAGAGCGGCACGTGCCCAGTGCCAGAGTTCCTTGGATGCCACGGAGGGAGGCTAATCCAGGAAGGCCTCTTGCATGGGATAGTGGAAGAGCCTCGGCAGAGATGGGGCAGACATCGGAAGGCAGCTGCTCCAGCTTCAGGGGTGAGGTGGGAAACAGGTGGAGGAAGCCTCTGCAGAGCCAGTGGCGCTGGGGTGAGGTGGACGGGTGTCAGAGCCCAACCCCTGGCTCTGATCTGGGCTCTGTGACCTTGGGCAAGATCCTTGACGTCTTTGTTTTTGCCTCTAAAATAGGAATAATAACCATACTCCCTGCATAGATTGGTGTGAGGATCAAATGAGTTAATCCATGTAAAATGCCCCCTAAGAAAGCGCCGGCAGGTGCTGAAAAATGTGACCTACCCATTAGTACTGCATCCAAAGAAGGCAGTGTCCTGCAGCCTGGGAGGCCCTCTGAACAAGGGCAGAGGCCCGTGCATGAGGCCCAGGTGTGAGGTAACCGGGGCTCAGATAAGGAGGAGAACTTTATTCCCTACAGGCATTGGGGACCCATGGAAAGTTCCATGCAGAGCGATGAGAAATGTTCCATTCAGTCCTTGATTATCCTCCACCTGTGCTCAGCTTGACACATCCCCTCCCATCCCAGGCCCAACAGTCCTACCGGGCAACCTGCCTGCAGAGCTCAGGGGCACATCTCATAAAAACAGCTCAGGCTTGGGGATTGCTCACTACGTCAGTCCTCACGATGGCTGCATGTATGAGGTTGGTCCTATTATTATGATGCAGATAGTAGTGGCAGAACCAGGATGTAAAGTCCAGAATCTACACTGGCTTCCCTTGGCTTCAAGGCTGACCCCGGAGTCCTACGAAGTGGCCGGGCATCAGGGAAGTGTCCGGCACTATGGATTCTCCCAGAATGCAGGATGGGGTCCTTGTGCCAGTTCACAGGGGGCAGACACTACGAGGTGACATGACTTGCCCAGGGCCCCACAGCTTGTCCAAGTGGGAGCCGGGACTCCAATCCAATCTGTTAGACTCCAAATGCCCGCACTGGAGGTGTGGTGGGCGTAGCGCGCCCAACCCTGAGCTTCCTTTAACCTGGACCTGCATCAGGGTGAGCTCCCTCAGTCTGAAGCTTTTTTCTGAGCTCCAATGTCCTCTTTGGAGGGGCGGGGAAGACAGTGGATCCCCCCCACTCCCACGCTGCCCTTTTACTGTCTGCTCCTCTCCTGACTTTGTCCTTTCAAAGAGGTTTTTTATCCCCAAAACTGCCCTGGGCCCCTGTTCCCAGCTCTGCCCCAATGAAGGGACACCGAAAAGCAGGCATCACTGCATCCTCTTTCCATTTTCCCAGCCAGAAAAACCAGCAGAGGGAAATACAGTGTTGCAGACCAGGTCAGGTCCAAGGTTACTCTACAAAAATGAATTCCTGGAAAAACACAAACCAGCAATTTACCCCGTGAATTTTATTGGCTTCAACCCCCAGCCCCCAAAAACACAAAAACAAACAAACAAACAAAAAAACTACCCTATTTGAATAACGAAGGGAGATAAGCCATTCCCAATTCCTCCTTTCTTACTGAATAAGGACACACAAAAACTCAACCGAAAGGGAACATGCAGCATCGATCTGATTTATTAGACGCTTTCATTTCATAAAAACCAGCATTTCTATTAAAATAGGACGATATCCAAAAGGTCCGTTTGCTTAAAAAAAAAACAAACCAAACAAACTGTATTTAATACAAGACAAGGCTTAGTTTTATTTTTTGGTTTTTAAACAAAGCTCACATTCTCCTGACTTCACGCCTGTTACTACAGCCAGAGGGAAACTGATTTCAGAATCCATCTGATATGTCGGATTTCTTTGTGGCATCCACTTCATCGCTCAGCAGCCAGCCATGATGTCATAAGCCCATCAGATTTCCGGTAGGGGGGAAACGCTGGGGAATTGGAAAGAATGGATGTTTCTTACCCGTCAGGAGAGAGGGGGGAAGGGGCTGGGTGTGTTTGGGAGGTGGGGGGACGGGAGGCAGGCTCAATGTTTGTGGTATTTAATGTCAGGCAGGAACTTGAAAAATCCAGCCACCCAGATGTTTTCTAAATATCCAGATGTCTGGCACGGAGCAGACCACGCTCCCCCCTCCCTCCCGTCCCAAGAGGCGCCCGACATTTCAGCTTTGACCTCAGGTCTACATCGAGTGCCTGCTGCCAGGAGCTGTGCATCCTCCAGGCTGCCCACCCTTGGGTTGGGAATTTTTTTTCTAAACCTTTACACATGGATGACAGTAGTAACTAGGTCCAGATTTTTAAAAGCTGTTGAAGCAGTGATTTGAAAAGTTCAGTCCCTGGAATTAGCTTCCACAGAATACACTATATAAGCCAAAAAGGAGGAAAGAAATCCCCTAGCCAACCCTCACACAAACATATGCGACTCTTAAGCCATAGGACTTAAAAACCCAAAACAAAACCACTGAGTCTGAGAATCGAGGACTCCAGACTGACACTGAGAAGCGATGAGCCCTCCCCCAGGAGCACGCTTCCCCCAAATCAGAAAAACACCAAACAGCTTTGTTCTTCCTGACAAAGCCCCTCGCTTCCAAGGAACAGACAGTGCCAACAAAAGCACAGGGTAGAACTAATTTACACTGAGGCTCGGGGCTTCAAGGAGTCATAAAGTACAGAAATGGCTTTGCCTGGGAAGCCGCCTCTCTACAGCTAACAATGGGGACCCCCCTGGCTTGGGGGAGTCCCGCAGGCCACAGACAGGGTGGCGTTCGGGCTTTCAGGCACACACGCCCACTGAGGCCACCACCGAGGCCTGTGACATCACGGCTAATTGCTCCTGAAAATGAGCCAAGAACTGCAGGCCCCTGGGGCCCAAACCTCGCGGCTTCGCAGGGAGCCAGGAGCAGAGGCAGCTGGGGAGGGGGCCATCTCCAATTAGAACTGAGTGCTTGGATAATGAAAAAGAGGACGGCCAAGGGGAGGGTGTCTGGCAGAGGGCTGGAGGAGGTGAGCAGGGGCTCAGGGATGGAGGGGGGCGCTCTGTGGCCTCATCTCCTAGAACAACTCCTGTGCTTTTCAGAGGGGGAAATTGAGGGCCAGGAGTGGCTGAGTGGCCCGCCCAAGGTCACCAGGCTAATTAGCGGGACAGCCTGTACCGGGGAACAGAAAACACAGGCCTGGCATTGCACAGCTCTTCCCTGAACGTTATCTAATTTAATCCTCACAACACCCTGTGAGGGAAGGATTATCATTAACCTCAGTTACCAGAGGAGCCAATGAAGGCGCAGAGAGGTTAAGTAATTTGCCCAAGGTCACACAGCTTGTCATTAGCAGAACTTGGCCTGAACCTCTGAGTTTCGCCAACTCCAAATCCAGGGCTCTTGCCGCTGGGTGGGGGGAGGCGGTTAAGGTTTACCTGGGAGCAGTGAATCTGATTTAAATACATATTTAAAATGCTGGTGATCCCCACAGAACAGAAGGACGTAAATCATTGCAAATTAATCTGTTAAAGCAATTCCAGTCAGGAGGGCCGGCTGGCCGGGTGGGTGAGGAGGCCACTTTTATTCGGTCCCTGCCAGAGCCTGAATAAAGCATGCAGACACTCTCTCTAGCCGTGCATGGAGGCAGCTCAATCTCCCCGAAGTGGAGGGGGGGAAGCTAAAAGCTTTGTTGGGCATCTGTGAGAGCATTATCTGCCACAGGAAAGGTGCCAGGAGCACAGGTCTGACAGAGCCAGGGGAGGGAGAAATTCACTGAGTGTGGAAACTACGAAAAATAAGAAGAGTCGGTCCTAAGCCTGAGTCCTACTTTCCAGCCAGGAGTTTCAGTGAATGATGGGGAACCTGGGCAGCTATCTGTGGCCCAGAGGCCTGACTCTGGGTCAGACAGGTGCCACCCTGGGTCCTTCTGCTCCAGATTGGGGGAGGGGCAGGGGAAGCCAGGTAGTTACTGCGGCCCTGTGCCCTGTGCCCTGGCCATCCTGGGGACCCTGCTGGCCACCACCTTCTCCAGAGTAGCCTTTGAAGGAAATGAAGCCTCCCAGAGCTGGGACAGAGGTTGGGCTGAGGACTAGGTCGACCTGAGCTCAGAGAACAGGACAGGCACCTGTCCTCTGGCCTCCCCCTCCACAGGTCCCTTCCCTTCCAGTGGAACAGCCTTGGAGCTTCAGGGGGCCATCTGTGCCAGGCCTCTCCCTGCTCTCTTCCTCATTGGGCCTGCTGGTTTCTTTTATTTGGGTTCTGTGAACTGCAAATGGGGTGGGGAGCCCAGGACTCAGTCCAGGGAAGGAGAGAGAAAAGTTTCTCTCATCCAGTTGCCTGACCTGGCTGAGCAGCCTGCATTTTTTGGGGGGAAATTCTACCCATCCTTTATTCGATTTGTCTGCTCTCTACTCAAAAGAAATTTGGGTCCTGCCTTCCTGACACATTTGATGGAGGGAAACAAATATTAATCCAATAATGACATAAAAATGTCCATGGAAGGGGTGGTCCCCAGGCTATGACAGCCTGTCAACAGGAGAAGTATCAGGTCAGTGAGGTCAGGGGAGCCTTCCTGGAAAAGGTGACTGGGCCCAAAGGTTGAGGAGGCATGAATCCCTCTGACTCACTGTCACCTCTCCAGAGAAGCCTTTCCTCATGCCCACCCAAGGTTGCCTCCCATTCCCATGCCCCATTCCCTCCTCATCATCTGTGTCCCTGCACTGGTGTGGAAGTCCCAGACTAGGTCGGCCTTGTTCACCGCTGAGTTGCCTGTGCCTGGGATGTTTGATGACTACTTGTTCATCAAAAAAACACATAGCACGTGCAAAGGACCTTCGGTACAGAAATTAGAGAGACCAGGAGGGTGTAGGAGTAAGAATGGGGGCAAAAGTCACAGGGAGTAATGGGCGATGGGACTGGGCCACCCCAAGAGCCACCCTGGGTGTGCAGGTATCTCTTCCCTCCTCTGGGCTCCCCTCTGCCTTCCCCCTGTGGCAGAAGCTGGATTTGGGGGTCTTCCTTCCCCTACAGGAGACTGTCACACAGGCCCACTCTATCGGCCCCAGGCACAGCACCCCTGGGGACCAGGTAGGCGGGGACTAGCACCACCTGCCCAATAGGCTTCCTCCGCACCGCTGCCTTCCCTCCTCCATTCATTCCCTCACCTGGTGCTGAGGGCCCCCCAGAGCCACAGAGAGGCAGCGGGAGGCAGATCCAGGAGTCCCAATCCTCTCCCTACACCCCATCCCCAAGTCNCCCCCCCCCCACTACCACGCCTTTCTCCTCACTGAGGCGGAAGTGGAAGGAGAGAAGGAGCTGGGCTCCGGGCTCGGACCGGACCGGGTTTGAGTCCCCTCAGCGTGTGTCGTGTCGGAATGCGGGCCTCTGCCCGTCAGATTCCTCCCAGGTGAACTGGAGAGACCCCGGGCTCCAGCGGGCACGGCGCGGGCGCTTCGGGAACCTGTCTGAAAGGCTCGAAGTCAATCTCCTCTCGTTTCCCTCCCGCGCTCGGTTCAGCTCCTCCCTCCCCCACCCGCGGCCCCTTCCACCCGGCGGCGGCAGCTGGGGCCGGGGCGCGGGGGTCCCCCACGGCGCCGGCGGCCGGGAGCGGCGGACACTCTCTGGCCGCGCGCTCGGGCCCCGGCACCG
>NC_048232.1:84753124-84873537 GCF_002007445.2 Ailuropoda melanoleuca
GGCCGCGCGCTCGGGCCCCGGCACCGCGCCTCCGTCTGCGCCCAGCCCCCGGCGCGCCCGCCCCGCGCACTCCAGCAAACTTTCCGCGGCCGCCCCCCGCGCGCGTCTACACCGCCCCGCGGCTCTGCGGCGCTCCCGCTGCCCGCCAGGGCGCTGCAGGGTGCCTCGGTCAGAGTCCGCGTCTCCACGGTCTCACCGCCGCTAGTTACGCGGACTGCCTTAACTACCTCGGGATTTCGGAGGCGCCCGACTACAGCGCCACGGCAGCCCCCGGGTCAGTGAAGACTCCTCGGCTCAGGGGCCGCGTCCACGCCGCCTCCGAGATGCCCCAGCGGCCGGACCGAGTCTACACTGCTCAAGGCTCACGAGGCTCAGAGGCCGACCCAGGACGCAGACCCCGGGACAGCCGCTTAGTGAGCGGGGTGGTGCCGCGATTTGTCCCCGTGCCCCTGCGCCCCACGAAGCCGGCCGGGGGTTGCTTACCTTGCCCGCGCCCTCACGCTCCTGTCCTGGCTGTGCGGTCCCTTTCATACATTTTGCAATATTGTCGACAGCGAAAGAAAAATAGTATAAATCCTCTCCAGGTCACGTGGCTGTCCCCCAATCTCCCCGCTTTCCTCTCTTTTCGGCCTTTGAGACAATACTCGGCCCCGGCGGCCGGCCGCAGGCCAGGGGGTTTCGGGCAGGCCCTGCTGGCCGCGGCGGGGCGGGGCCTGGGCGGACAGGGGGCGGGGCTCGGGCGGGCCGTGGCGGGGCAGGGCGGAGCGCGGGCTCCGGCGGCCCTCCCGCGGGAAGCCGGGCCCTTCTACAAGCGCTCCAGTTCCAGCTCTGATTGGTCGGCCGGCCGGCGAAACTGAGGCCTGATTGGCTGAGATGAAGCAGGGGCTCAGGCAGTGGGGTGGGGGTTGCTGGTTTCATTCTTCGCCTTTTCTTTCCTGCGGCCGCTGCTGCTCTTTTGGGCCCTCCTGAGAGCCGCAGTCTTTCCTTCGCTGCTTCCGTGCACCCCATCATAAAAGTTAACCACCCGAGTATAACTGCATTTCTTTGCCCTTGGCGACCGAAGAGGTAGCACCTTGAGGTCGGGACACTGGGTTTGTGGTGCTCACCACTGTATCCCCCAGGGCCTGGCACACAGGATGGGCTCAAAATGTGTTTGTTGATTGAATTAATGGAAAATGTGCATACAGGTTTTTAGAGCTATCTTTAAGGCTGGTAACATCCCTAGAAAATGGTATTACTATTCTCCTTCAAGAATGGAGAGACGGACATGTAGAGGAATGCTGTCACCTGGGAGTGATGGCTGAGCTGATACTAGGACATGCTTACATCACGGGATCTCAGATCTCTACACAGCGAAGCACTGTGGAGTGTCAGGGCCTCAGTTTCCCATCTGTCAAAAGATTCGATGGATTAGAGAAGAAGGTGGTTTGGAAGCTTATTTCAGTGAATATGCTGTAGGCTGCACTGTACTTGGTGGTGGGAATGAGCCATCCCTAACCTCCATGTTAAATTCTGGGTCCTTTCCTTTCCTGGCACTCCCTCCCCCACAAATCACAGAAGACATCAAAAGCACTCTGGTCAAACCAGGCTATCTTACCCACCTTTTGGGGGCATGTGGAAGGATTTTGGCCGGGGAGGGGGGTGGAGCCACAAGGGAAACTGACTTGAGCAGGCATGCTATTCTGGGGAGAAGGGAATCCTTGGGAAACCCCACTCCATCCCAAATTAGCCTTTTTTTTTTTTTTTTTCGAAGTAGACTCCGTGCCCAGCGTGGAGCCAAGCTGTGGGGCCTGAACTCAGACCCTGAGATCAAGAGTCAGGCATTTAACTAACTGAGCCACCCAGGTGCTCCCCAGGCTGGTCCTTTTGATTGAAGGGTGGTCTCTGAGACAGGATAGAGGAGAAGATGTTCTCTGATAAAAGAGGGTGTAGGAGCTGCTCCTGGAGTTGGGTGAGAGCATTAATTGACAAGAGAAATGCTACCTGAGAGCCTGGATGGCCAGGTTCAGGCATGCAGAATAGCTGGCTTGCTGGCGCAGAGAGTTCTCCCTGTGTCTGTTTTCACAGGGCCCCTTATAAGGGCACCAGTCATTGGATTAGGACCCACCCTAATCCAGCATGACCTCATCTCAACTTCATTACATCTGCAAAGTCCCTATTTCCAAATCAGGTTACATTCACAGGTTAGGATTTCAACATCTCTTTTGGGGGGGCACAAGCCTGCAACAAGGCTCAATGAAAAAAGAACATTCTGGACAGAGGGGAGCAGCAACAGCAGATTACCCTCCTAGTGCCCACTGCTTTCTGGGGTCTTATCTTCATTTCTTCTCAGTTCCTGGTACCTGGCAGCTTCTTATTCTGAGCCAGGAGCCAGCTGATCCTCTGATATGACACTTTCTCATGCCTCTTTTTCCAGCAGACTCTGATCAGACTGCCTGTCCCTCCTCTTCCTGCCTGCCTGGTCCCCACCCCCATCCACATCCCACATATGAGATGGACAAGGACAATAAAAGCTGTTTCACAAGCAGGTGGTGATTAATCGCCAAGTTAATTAAAGAGGCAGTAATTACACTCAGATTTCAGAGGAAGGAGCGATGTCTTGGGCAGGGATGGGTGGTCAGCCTTGGTCTCCCTGAAGAGGTGGGGCTGGAAGACAGAAGGGATTTGAAAAGACATGAAGAAAAAGCAAGTAACATTTTTAAACAGTGGATACTTCAACCATAGCTGTAATGTTTTATTTGACAGAGTTAGGTGGTGGGCTTAGACATTAAGCTCATCTCTGTACTTCTCGATGTCTTTGAAATATTTCATTAACAATAACAACAACAAAAAATGGCAGGGAGGCTTAAGTTTTGGATTTATAAATGGCCTCAAATACCAGTGTGCTCCACTTTACACAACGGAGAGGGCCTTAAAATTATGTGTAAATCGAATCCCGTTTGCCCACCCAGTACATCTTAACATCAGTAATGCTCAATCTTCATTTCTGATTGATTTTCCCTGGCAGAGGCGCAGAATTCTTTGCTTTAAGTGTTAGGCTCTCTCCGTCAAGTAGTTAATGACCTATAAAGCACTTAAAATGTACTGGAGGAGATGCTATTTGGAGGCACCCCGTGGTGTACCCTCTTCTATTGTCAGTAATCACCCCTCATTTATTTGCTCTTATTGGCTTAGAATTTGTTATCAGGTTTCCCTAACATGAAGCCCATCAGGAAAGGTCCAATTTCATACGGGCCCAGCTGGGTGCTGGGGTTGGTACCCTGAAGCAGCAGCAGCAGAGGAGGGAAAGGACCTTTCCTTAAGAGTCCTTGACCATGGGTGCACTGGTCACCTCTTGGCACGCCTTCCCTGACTACCTCATTCCCCCCACAGCTGTGGCCACCACAGCCTTCCCAATTTCTCCTCACCATGTGTCTGCCCCCTCAACCTGTCCCCGGAGTCCTGATCCGTTCTCTTGGCTACCTTTAGGACACCTCCCCCTAGTTGCTGCCTGGATTTCTCCCTACATTGGTGCTCCACTCCTGTACGTCTGGTTGTGTTTACTGAAACCAGCCTCTGTCCTCTGGGTGGGGCATGGATGCTTGAGGCCAGTAGATCACCAGGTCTTGTTGTCCCCTCCCCTCTGAAGTGGCTCTAGAGTCTGGTCCCCTGCCCCAGGCTACACCTCCTTGGCCTCAGTCCCAGTCCCAAAGCTTTTGCCGATGTCAGCAGCCTCCAAATGAAACAAGCCAGCCTCCCCTGAGCCATTTACTCGAGTTGCCGCCTAAAGAACAACGTAGGGGATTTTGCTCTCCTGCTTCCCAGCTTCTGTGTGCCCCCCAGGCCTCAGTCTGGTATCCAAGGCCCTTCACGACCTAGGCCTGGTGGCATCTCCCCAGGCTCCCCCAAGCACCTCACATGTTCTGCCATCCTCAGGCCTTAGCTCATGATATTCTCCATCTGGAATGCCTTCATCCTTCAAGGTCCCCTCTTCCAGGAAGTCTTCCTTGGTTAGCTCAGGCTTGGTTTACTCTCCTTGGGGCTCCCATAGCCTATCCAACAATATATTTCTTTGGGTTTCTGTGTCTGCCTGCCTTTCAAGGACATTTCTTGAGTGTCACTCATTCGGGGGCATTTATCAAGGGTCACTCGTTTGGGGACACTCATTCAGGGACATTTCTTGAGTGTCACTGGGAGAGGAGTTGTTAGGTGCACCAGCACTAGAATCAACCAGGTCCAAGTTCAAACCTGGCCTTGCCCTTTGCTAGCTGAGTGACCTTAAGCATTCACTGCCCCTCTCTGAGCCTCAGTTTCCTCCTCTGCCATGCCCCAGAGCTGGTGCCTACTCTTGGGCAACTGGAGGATGGCACCAGCCTGGCAATGTCAGTGCTGGGAGTGAGAGAAGAGGTCCAAGTTTGGGGTAAACACAGAGCAGCAGCAGAACCTCCAGGGTCGGAGCTGTGAGAAGCAACCACAGGAAGCAGAGCAGGGAGGAACCACTGACCGGGGGGCCTGGGAGGCTGAATAGGTCCTTCTAGAAGGGAAAGCATATTAGTTTTCTATGGCCACTCTAACTAGTTACCACAAACTCAGTGGCTTAAAACGGTGCACATTTATTCTCTGACAGTTCTGGGGGCCAGAAATTCAAAATCAGTTTCACCAGGCTGAAACCAAGGGGTTGGCAGGGCCACGCTCCTTCCAGATCTTTGAGGATAATCTGCCTCATCACCCTTTCCAGCTCTAGAACTGCGTTCCTTGGCTCATGGCCCCTTCCTCCGTCCTCCTCCAAAGTCGACAGTGCAGCAACTTTCAATCTCTCTACTTCCATCCTCATATTGCTTTCTGCCTTCCACCTATAATCTCTTATAAGAACACTTGTAAATTGTAATAACCAGGATAATCTCATTTTTAAAATCCTTAATCACATCTGCAGAGTCTTTGCCATATAAGGGCATTCATGGGTTCCAGGAATTAGGATGTGGACATCTCAGGGAGGCCCACTGTTCAGCTCATGGCAGAAGGCCGCTGAGCAAAGAGGTTCAGATCACGGGCTCTGAAGTCATTTCTGGGGCCCGAATCTCAGCCTTACCGCTTGCCCCCTGTGTGGACTTGGGCAAGTTGCTACATCTCCCTGATACTCCGTTTCCTCATCTATAAAATGGGAACAGTGCCTAGCTCCAGAACATAGTAGGCATGTAAATACACGGTGGGCAGAGAGAACTCCATGTCCCTGAGCCTGGAAGGACCCTTGGGCAAGAGGGAGGGAGGAGGGGCAGGACAGGGGGCGGGGCAGGCTGGGGTGGAGGGCCGGAGGGCTGCGGACTTGGGCACCGTCCCAGGGAAGTATGTGTGTATGCACACGTGTGATGTGTATTCTGTCCTCTGTCCTGGGGGTCATGAACAGGAGACACAGAAAGTGTTTAAACAGGGCAGTTTTTGTTTTTGTTTTGTCTTATTAAGATATAATTCACATAACATGAAATTCACTCTCTTTGGGGCTCCCATAGCCTATCCAACAATATATTTTCTTTGGGATTTAAAGCGTACGATTCAGTGGCTTTTAGCATATTCACGAGGTTGTGTAACCGTTACCATTATCCCATTCTAGAACATTTTCATCATGCCATAAAGAAACCCCATACCCATCAGCAGCCGTTCCCCCTCCTCCAAGGCAGGGCAGGGCTTTTTGAGAGCATCTTAAAGCTCTCCGCAATCTCCCAGTCCAGGCTTGAACCCAGGGAGAAGACAGAGGTGGCCTGTAGCACTGAGCTGTGGGGTGGGAGCACCAGTCACGGGATCGGGCCAGCCTGGGATTGACTCTCTCCTCAGCCTCTCCTGGCTTCCTCACTATATCCCGGGAGGCAGGATAACCCACTCCACAAGGCTGAGGAGGGCCGAGGTGTGGGAGCTCAGAGCTCACTTTGTATCAGCACAGTTAGCATTTTTCTCTCTGGACCTGTTCACTCAGTTCCAGAATCTCCCTTCCCCCTGGGGTTCCCCTGGCCAGACTTTTCCTAACAGGTCAAAGGGGCAGCTCTCCTGCCTTTACCCCCCAATACGCAGCACCTCAGGGCTCCCTGCCCACAGGAGGCAGTAGGCCGGGAGGCTGTTGGAGGCAGGTGCTGAGGCTGAGTCCAGAGAGGTCAGAGTAGAGGGCCTTTCTAAGGCCTGAGTAGCCCTGAGTCTCCCCTACCAATCCAGCCATTGTCTGGGTGGCTCTGACCTGGGCAGAACACGAGGACCCACAAGGGGCTTCTTCAGGGCTCCCACCCTGCCCCCTGCCACGGAATCAGTGCTGCTGGTTGCCTGGAGGGTCCCAGGCTCTGCAGGGTCGGGGCCGTCTGGCCTGGCCTAGAGGCAGCTGAGGCAGGAGGAACAGCCAGCTGGTGAGGCGAGGGACAGTGGTCAGAACATTGCTGAGCCGGCTAAAGCATCCCCTGCCAGTGACAGGGGCTTCTGGGATCCATTAACAGAACTGCCCTAACAGCGCTCTCAGGCCCTGATGCAAGCCCCACAGGCACGTGTCATCGACCGGAGCCTCTGACAGCTTTGGGAGCCGGGATGTGAAGCCAGGGGCCGCTGCTCGCTCTTGCTCTCGGCTCTCGCCTCTTTCTCATGTGCCTGCGCTTCCAGCAACTCCACGCAGAGCCTGCCCCTCCTGTCTGGCGGGCTGGTGCCAGCTTTCCAGACCCTGCACGTTCCTGGCCTCACCTCCCCTGCTCTGGAGGGAGCACTGTGTCTGTTTCAATCTTCACCTATGTGAAATGGGTCATGTACTAGAGATCACTTTCTGGAAACCGGAAAATAAAATCATTCTTCCTCTTTCAGTAAGAAGAGGCACTAAATCACCAGCAAAGGAAAAAGTTCCCTTATTCTTTACACAAATGGCTCTTGAGCCCCTCCTATGAGTCAAGCACAAAGAGAAACACACAGCATCTTCGCCGTGCTCAGAAGTTCAGAGCCCACTGGGGGAGATGGGCGTGTGTGTGAACTGATTCCGCTCACGGAGGTCAGAGCAGTGAGGCACGGGTTAACTGCTTGGTGGGGGAAGGGGTTTGAAGGAAGGCTTCATAGAGGAAGTGGCATTTGAGCAGGAATTCCTCAGGCAGAGAATGGGGTGAAGGGCTTTGGGACCGAGAAACTGGGAAGGGCACAGGTTCAGAGGTGGTGAGCTTGGCATCTCAGTGAACTGCAGCTGTGGGTGGGAGCATGGATGGCGCTTGGGGTGCCCGGGCCGGTGGGTGCTGGTCAGAAATGAGGCTGATGGATCCATGAGGACAGAAGCATCCGTCCCTTATCCCAGTCTCAGCACAGGTGCTGGCACAATGTTGGAGCTGGACATATGTTGAAAGAATGAAGGAGTTGTAAGACCCCTAAGTACAGGGTTGAGGAGTCAAGGCTCCATCCTGTGGACAGTGGAAGCCACTGTGAGGTTTTGTACAGGGTGTGAGGTAGGGGTCCAGCTTCATCCTTTTGCGTGGGAGTGTCCATATTTCCAGTACTATTTGTTCAAAGTCTGTTTTTGCTGCTATTGAATTATCTTGGCCCCTTTGTTGAAATGAATAAATGTGAGGTACTATAGGGTTTTGAGAGGGGAGAGGCATGGTCAGGTCTGTGCTATTGAAAGATCAGTTTGGTGGCAGAGACTGGGAAGGGGCTGGAAGGAGAGGAGGTTGAAGGGAGATTAGACGGGTGGGCTGGACCCAGGAAGGAGGGGGAATTGGGGAGAAAAACTGTACCCTGATCAGCCTGGGGCTCCTGTAGGGAGCCAGGTACAGGGCTGTGCCCCGAACCAAGGCCGTGAGCTCAGCCAGCCTGGGCCCCCAGGCCTGTGGCACTCACTGGGGAATTGAAATGGGGCGGGCGAAGGGGCACAGAGTAAAAGCCTGTGTTCCTCAGCCCCTCAAGGCGCACAAAGTGGTAAACTTAAACCCTCTCCAGATACAGCCATTGCGGGGAGGTTTTCAGGTAACCAGAGGGTTGCAAATGCAAAACATTGCCGATTACAGCAGCATTATCCCGGATTAGAAAGCTTCCAAGAGGCGGCTTGCACCTCCAGGCATGTTGTGCCCAGAAATTTCCAGGGGAGGCTAGGGATCCAAATGTCTAGGCTGCCTGAAGCCAGGCCCCACAGTGTGTGCTGTCTGCTGGGCGGGCCCAGCTTCAGCATCTCTACAGACCTGCCTTCATTTCCCCCAAAAGATAGACCGACCACAGGGAAGGAGGACCCCCCCCTCCAATTCTGAGCAATGTAAGGCTGACAGTCTATCTCTGGCAGAAATTTGTCCCTTCAAGAACTTCCCCAGCCCTGGGGGCACTGAGTCCATCTAAGACACTTTGTGCAACCCCCCTCTCCCCTCACATGACCCATGGGGTCCCAAGGACCACACACAGTGGAAGCCAGCCCAGTGCTGGAGCTGCCTCTTCTGGGCTATATGACCTTCAGCCTCTCTCTATCATAGTTTCTGCTTCAGTAAGATGGGGAGACAAGTGCCCCCCTCCCCGTGCAACACTGCACAGGGTGTTTTCAGGATGAAATGAGATAGTGCAGAGAGAAGCTTGAGCAATGAAGACCAGCACAAACCCTGTGCGTGACTACTTGGCAGTGTCTGCTAAAATAGTAAATGTCCACACCGTGGGCCCCAGCGAAGCCTTTTCGTCATTTCCCATGGAGAAAGTTCTGCAAATTATGTCTGAGGACATTCCCTGCAGCACCTTCTGTGAGGCTGGAAATTGTGAACTGAAAAGGCCATTTATCGGGCCCTGGTTAAATTAGGATCCACGGGTACTGTGGAATCCTTTGCTGTAATTAAGGAGTCTGGCGGTTTCTGTGAGCTGTCACGGGCAGATCCCCACCACGTGGGGCTCATGAACAAAGCAAGCACAAACAACACCTACAGAACGATCCCATTTAAGCTTCCAGAACCCCACACAAGCATATGTATTTTATGTGTTCATATATATGCACGTATGTAAGTGGATGCAATGCAAACAGCCTGAAAAAAACCCCACACCCCAGTGACCCAGGGGTCACCTCTGGAGGAGCCTGGGATGGAGGCTGGGACTGGCAGGAGCATCAGGGGGATTCTACCCCCTGCGTGATGCCCGTTAGGCCCCCACCACCCGCTCAGACACACACACACGAAATACCGAGTGCGGAGAGTAAGGTCCGGACCCGCACTGGGTCAGGGCTCACAGGCCCTAATTAGGTAATTAGGATTGCAGGTCAAGGAAGGAGCCTAGTACGGAAGGTGGCCCAGCACCTCCTGCTGGTGCCCCCAACTCATGGAGTCTGAATCCCGGTGTGAGGAAGCCCCTCAGGTGGGTGATAGCCCCTGGCATTGAGAGGGTCAGAGAGACACTGCCTTGTCAGCCTGGCTGGGCTGGGGCCATGGCCCACCTCTCCTGGCTGAGCGGTCTGCCAAGGAAACTATTGAGCTACATAAAAATCCATCCTGGAAATCCCAGAGGCATCCTTAGAATGGAGTGCGCCTTTAAATTAGAAAGAAAAAAAAAAAAGGCAGATTTGCCAGTAGCTTGACTTCAGGTTAGTGAGCGCTGGTGGCCAAAACGCCGTGGCTGTGCTGGGCCAAGGCCCCCAGGCCATGGTCCTGCAGTATTGGCTGTGAGGGGGATCCCCAGCCCCACCGAGGTTCTGTGTGGAACCGCACGTGTTCCCATGGAAACTCTGCTTCGCAGAATACTCTGGAAATTGTTGCTGAGGAGGGGCCGCCGCTTCCCACACCTATTTTGTGTTCCTGGGTTTGGTTTCCAGGGATGATGTTCTCAAGCAAGCCCCGAGAGGAACAGGAGCAGAAGGGGGGTTGGAGGTTGAAACCGGAGGGAAGGGGCAGCGAGGGCCGTTTCTGAGTGGCTGCCCCAGAGAGGCCTTCGGACGGGGAGGGCGTCAGAAGTCGCTGCACTGTTCCAGACGCCCGAGGCTCTGCAGAGGGTGACCTGGGGGGCAGGTGGGCTCTGCTCAGAGCCGGTAGGAAATCCCCGTCGGAGCTGGGCAGGCCGACGGAGACCCTGACAGGCCCGACTGCCGCTCTGAGGGGTGTCTTGGGGCAGAGTCTGGGTGGGAAGGAGCTGTTCCCTGGGGCCTGGCCCTCAGGGGCCGCGGGGGGCTTCTACCAGCCCTAGGCCCGGGATCTACCCTGAGGATGCCGCCATCCACCCTTCTGGTCTAAGGCTCCCCTCACCCGGGTCTGACCTGTCCCCCTCATCCCCCTCCCCATGGGGGCAACAGAACCTGGGGCCCCATCCCCTGAGGGATGCCTGCCCCTTGTTTAGCAGACCCCCTCCACGCTGTTCTGTAATCACCTGTTTTTCCTGGAGGATGAATGGAGAGGAAAATGCACACCCCCTGAGCCTCTGAAGGAGCAGAGAGTCCCCATCTGTCCTGTCTGAGCCACACGGAGCAGACTTGTCACCACAACCGAGGCTCAGGAGGCCACAGCTGCTGGGAGGTGGAGCTGGGGTTCCAGAAAGGCCAGCTGCCACACAGCCCCAGAGGGCTCCCAAGTCCGGAGCTCTTCCCTCCTTCCCTCTTTTAGAGTCCAGAGTCCACACAAGCCTGCCCTCAAGGAGCTCAGTTCAAAGCCCTCTCTGCCCCTCCTCCTCCCTACGGCCCCCTGCACCCCCTGCGGGACTCTGCCACCTGTTGCCCCTGCAACAGCCCGTCGGGCTCTCAGTCCTGGAGGTGAAGGGACAGGTGCTCAGTCTTCCTTGCTCCACACTGGGAGTCCCAGGATATTCTTACCCCCCCTCCCTTGTGTCAAAGCCCCTCCGAGGGTCCCACCCTTCCACCTTGACCCTCCTCCTCCTCCCTGCCTCTCTGCCTGCTCCTTGGAGACCTCAGCACCCTTGCTCCCACATTAGGGCACTTCAGCCTTGGTCTTGCCCCCAAGCAGACTCGGCCACTGTGCTGGCAACAACGGCTGTGTTTACAGAAGGGGTGACAGGTTGGTCCTGAGGGGCCTCACAGTCCATGGGGAGGAGTTAGGATTTTGTTCCCAGGGAGGTGGGAACTGCTGAGGACAAGGAGGGACGTGATCCCATGTGGGTTGTTTTGTTTTGTTAAAGATTTACTTATTTATTTGCGAGACGGAGAAAGAGCACGCTCTCGAGCATGGGAGAGGGGGAGAGGGAGAGAGAAACTTCAGCAGACTCCGCGCTGAGCGTGAAGCCCAACTCGGGGCTCGATCCCACGACCCTGAGATCAAAATCCTGAGATCATGACCCTGAGATCAGACCTGAGCCGAAACCAAGAGTCGGACGCTTAACCGTTTAACCAACTGCACGACGCAGGCACCCTGTTCCCATAAAGGTTTTCTCTGGGTGCCCACAAACTGGTGGCCCAGTGCCGCTCAGGGCCAGGATCGGACTGTGCCTCAGGCCCCTCATTGTCCCTGAACATGTTTATGTCCAAGGGCCCTTCAAGGACCTCTGGGGCAGCCTGGGGGTGGGAGGGAGGATTTTACAAATGAGCTGGTAGAAAGCAGCAGGGTTAGAGGAGAGCAGAGGAAGGAAGGAGCAGAGTCCCACAGCCTGGGTGATTCCCCACCCTCAGCCCAGTCTGCCTGTGACATGGGTTCCATCAAGGCTGCTGAGAGGGAGAAATGAGCGCTTGGAGCCACAGAAATGGCCCTGTGCAAGCCCTGAGGGGCCACCGTCTGCACAGGGCCTCAGCTCCAGCAACACCGAGGGAGCTGCTCGCCTGCCAGAGGGGCCCCAGGCACCGAGCCCTGCGTGAGGACAGGGCCTCCCAGCACTGGGCCAGGCACATGAGGCAGGTGGGTGGGGTCCAGGTAGGCCAGACTGGGGCTCTGGCGGACTGGGGCTCAAGGGGGAAGGAGGAGCAGCTGAGGCCTGGAGGAGGGCTGCAGAAGTGACAAAACGGTGAGTGCAGACGGGCAGGCTGATGGATACAACCTTGGGGTCCTTGCTGGGGGATGGAGAACTTCAGGAGGTCCAGCCCATTCGGCCAGCATCTCCCCATCCCCTGCCCCAAACATGCCACATTTCCTTCCTCTCCCTCCCGGCTCCAGGCCCCCAGACTGATGACCTCCACTCAGCCACCTGCCTGGCCTCCAGCTCTGTCCCTGAGCCCAGCCCAGCCTCTGCACAGCTCCCTTCTTAACCCCCACCCCACACCTCCCCCTAGCCCCCTGCCCTCCCAACACCTTGCATGGCTGCCTTATGCCTTCGACCCCACTGGGCAGGGGGCATTTGTGTAATTGTTCCTTTATTTGGCCCCGCTGATGCTCGTGCTCACAGCACTGACAAGGGTCCCTGGCTGGGAACCACCTGAGGAGCGCGTGGCTGGCCTACAGTCTGCGGTGCAGGCTGGCGCCAAGAGAGCCTGCGGAACTTGAGAGAGTGAGGACGGCTTGGGGAGGGGTGGTGTTCAGGAGAGCCCAAGGAGACTGAGGAAGGGCTGGGGGACAGAGGGAAGAGCCTGGCGAAGGCCAGATGCAAGATGCTCAGTGGTATGGCTGGGGCACAGAATGGGCCGTCGGGGGTAGACCAAGGCCAAAGTGCCCTAATGTGGGGGCAAGGTGATGGGGCACCCCTGGGGCCTCGCTCCTGGTGCGGGACCAGTTCTGTGGAGGGAGGGGCTGCCATGGGGCCTCAGATCCGGGGCTACTTATGGACCTGTAGAGCTCGTCCTAGAGGTTTTCATAGACCATGTTAAATTCGCTGTCATCTGTAAATCCGCGCACTTTCTCCTGGGAAAAGAAAGAAAGAAAAAAAAAGCAATGGGAAGAGAACAACGTTGGACTAATCTAGTTTTAGTCAGAGGCCAACAGACAGCTCCCTGCATGGCTTTGACAGGGGGGCCTGTCCATGTCCCCAAGGCCACCCTGCCAAACTCTTCTCCTTCCATTCCACCCGCCCTCGCTCCCTGCCCTCCAGCCCCTCAGGCCTCCCCACATGCTCTCTCCTCTGTCTGGGGGGCTCCCTACCCCCACCTGTTCCCCAACTACCTCCTACTTACCCTGTAGGGTTTGGCTCAGGGTCCCTGACAGCCCCCTCCCCAAGCCCTAGTCAGGTGCCTCCCCGTAGCACACCCCTCAAAGGGGGCTGCAATTGCCTCTGTGTGTTGGGTCAACACCTGTTCCTGTAGACCCAAGACTCCTGGAGGGCAGGGCCACGTCCAGCCGTCCTAGCCAGCGCCACAGGGCTTGGCACAGGGTGGACACTGCCTAGGACGGCCCAGACATCCTTGGGGGGGTCTCAGCATGGGGAAGCCCTGCTTCTAGTCAGGGCCAAGTTCAGGGCTGAGTACAGAAAGGGCTTTGAGAAGAGGAGAGTCAACAAACAATGCCAGCCTGGGCCCCCAGGGCTGCGGCAGGCCACGTGCCAGCCCCCTCACTTCCTGACGCCTCTTCCAAGGTGTCCGTGAACCCACCCACCACCCATGGGCTCCTGTGTCAGCTTGATAACCCCTTGCACTTTATGGTGGCCAAAAGCTCTGGTGTAGACATTACTTAACCCGGAACTCATTTGAATTCAGGGCAGCTGGTTTTGCAGGAAAGTGTCACTCATCCCCTTTATGGATGAGCAAAGTGAGGTTTAAGAGGGAATGGTGATCAAGTGATGTGCCTCGGGCCCCATCCTGATGAGAACAGAGGCCTGACCGGGCCAGCCCAGGCTGGCACCAGCCCAGACTCTAGCTTCCAACTTCAGCCACTGTCAGCCTGGGGACAGCTAGAAGCCTAGCAACGCCCCCTGCCTGGTTGGCCCGTGCAGACACTGCTCACATTGCACAAGTGCCTACTGGTCCCAGGACAACATTCAACCTTCACGGCAAATCTATGAGCTGAGTGCTGAGGCTCCCCAGTCACAGAGGAGGGGCCTCAGGCTCAGAGGGGAGCCCCTCGGCCCGGGGCTGCACAGCTAGGAAGGGATGGGACAGGGCTTCAAACTCTCGGGTCCTCCTAACCACTAGACCACCTGCCTGGGGGAGAGGGCTCGGGTTCAGCTGCAAGTGGCTCACTCTTGTGGTCCTATTTATCCCCATTTTACAGACGAGAAGGGCGGATGGAATAAGAGGAGGACCCAGGCGTGCTGCCCCCACCCCTCACCCCGCATACCTGGGAGAGGAGGCTCGGGGTCGGGGGCAGGCTGCTGGCCTTGTTCTGGATGCAGGAGTAGACTTCAGTGTCTCTGCGCTGTAGGGCCTGCAGGAGAGGGCAAGGGTCAGAGGAAGGTGAACTGGGGGCAGGGACTGGGTCCCAGCAGCCAGGCCTGCCTGCCGGAGCCCAGGGAACAGTCAGAGACATCTGGGCCGTAGCCTGTGAGGGGATGGCCACCTGGCCCAGCCATGTCACGCACTACCACACCGCCACACCTTTGCACCTGCCCTCCTCTCTCACAGAGCCACCTTGCCCTGTCCCTGCTTGTTCAAAGCGACTCCTCTGTGTCCCCCTGTCGCCTGCCTCATACCATCTCGAGGCTGTATTAGAGCCTTGGGCTCAGCGCGGGTGGGCCCTCTCCACGCTTCTACCTGGCAGCAAGAGGAGGGGCTGAGGCCCACTCCCACAGTCCCTGCCTGTCCTGAGGCCCTCAGTACCCTGGCTGCCAGCAGCCCCAGCCATGACACCTTGGCCGTGGCTCCAATAGGATGGCCACCTGGCATCTGTCCTCACTCCCCGGGTCCAAAGCTCCTGCCCCCGTGAGGGTCCTGGCCACCCATCCTCTCCTCTAGAACTGCTTTGAACTCCCACCTCTGCCTGTGCCTGCGGATGACTTGGGCACCCACGGGGGCCACATACCTCTCCCATCAAGCTGTACCTGGTTTGCCTCTGGGCCACTGAGGGCACACTCAGACAATGGCCCCATATGACCTATGAGCTCCTTGCTCACCGGCTTATGTGTCTTGGGGCCACACTCACTCTTGGCCCAGCTACAAGCAGCCGGATCAGAGGCCTCAGGATGGTAGAAAGAACCAGGCTTCGAAATCAGACAAGACTAAGTTCACTCTCAGCCCTGACACCTGCCAGCCCGGGGCAGATCCTGAGCCTCTCTCTGTCTCCCCATCTGTGAGAGGGGAATCATCATATTTCTCTTGTAGGTTCGAAGCATGATTAAATGAGATATTGCATGCAAAGGGCCCAGCATAGGGCTTGGTAAATAGTAGGCGCTTAATAACTGCTGAATGATCATCAGTTGAATGATCGTCAAGGGGGGCCTGATGCCTCCTTCCCCTCTCTGCGGTCACAGCCTGGACCCTCCTTCAGACTCTGCTGGGTGCAGGGGTCCCGTGCAAGGAGCAAATGCTGTTCTTTGCAGTTGTCGGAGCAGAGCCACCAACAGCCGAAGCGAGAGGCAGGAAGCTTCCCTTCCCGCGTGTACATGTCATATGGATGCCGGCTGGTTGCCAAGGAGGTGGTTTCCCTGGCAACAGGCAAGCAGGGGTTGCCGAGGCAGGCTGGAGAGACAGGTGGTGCTCTGAGGCAAGGGGAGGGGGTGGGGAGGGGAGGAGGGAGGCGCTGAGAGGTAGCAGTGCATGACAACCCGTGTAATAAACCATTGGCGCTTGGGAGCCCCTTGTTTCAAGGGCATCACACACAGCAATGGCCCAGCAGCCCTGGGGATCAGTTCAAGGGGCCCTGAGTCAGAAAGAGGGTGGGTCTTAGGAGAGAGGCTTCTGACCTCCCTCTGGGTAGGGAAGGGGCAGGATCGCCCCAAGGAGAAGCCCCATGTCCAGTAGAAGGCAATGGCCAGGGCCTGTTCCGGCTGATCGGGTCTTCACACCTGCCCAGAGCACCAGCCACGGCCAGCAAGCCTGGCACGTAGAATAGGCATCTGTCACTTAGCGTCCCTGTGCCCCTACCCCAGAGCGGGCTGCCCCTACAAGCTGGACCTGTCTGGTCAGAGTGAAGGGAAGAAAGGGCCTCCTTGCTGACACTTCGGCAGGGGAGCAGATCTGGGGTCCCACAGGTGGCTCCCTTCTCCCTCATGACTGGCTCACATGGGCTGCCCATCACACATTAGCCCAGAGAGGCTCAGAGATGTCTCAGGTCCCATGTGGTGGCAGAGCCAGGATTGAGACTCGAGCCTCCCACCCCAGCTCTGCGTACTCCTGCTGGGCTGGGCAGTGCTAGGGGATCTCTGAGCTAGCGAGGAGCACTGGCCCGGGGAGCCCCCGGGCCTCTGACCCACGCTGGTGGTTGGCCATGCTGGGGGCGGGAGTCACTGTGGGGCTAAGGGCGGGGGAGGCTGCGGAGGCTGCTGCCAGTTGGCGGTTAGCAGTGCCGACTGAAGCCCTTGACAGGGCCTGACCTGCTGGGCTGCATTTGCATGCAGGGTGTGACCCGCATCATTGGGCTGTGACATGCCTGGCGGCCTTGTCAACAGGACACCCTCTGAGGCTGTGTGCGGACTGTCCTGGCCTTCCTTGGTGGTGACGGGAACTGCCGCCCTCAGGTTGTGCTTGCTGGGAGCAGGCAGCCCTGGCCTCTGAATGGGCTGCTCTGGGCTGGACTGGATGCGGCTGTGCTGGGCTGGGCTGGGCTAGGCTGTATCAGGCTAGGCTGTGCTGTGCTGGGCTGGGCTGTGCTGGGCTGCACTGGGCTGGGGTGTGCTGGGCTGTGCTGGGGCTGGGCTGTGCTGTGCTGGGCTGTGCTGGGCTGGGCTGCACTGGGCTGGGGTGTGCTGGGCTGTGCTGGGGCTGGGCTGTGCTGTGCTGCGCCGTGCTGGGCTGCACTGGGCTGGGGTGTGCTGGGCTGTGCTGGGGCTGGGCTGTGCTGGGCTGTGCTGAGCTGGGGCTATGTTCGGAGGTATTGTGCTCAGTCTGTGCCGGGCTGTGCTGGGCTGCTCTGGGCTGGGCTGGGCTGGAGTGTACTGCTGGGCTGGGCTGTGCTGGGCTGGGGCTGTTTGTCTGGGACCCAGGCCCTCCAAGTCCTTTGCCTCCTGCCGCTCTGTGGGTGACATTGCTGACCCAGGTGCTCCCTGGCCGAGGTGTGAAGTCAGTGGCACAGCCCCCCTCTAGCCCAGCTGATGCCAAAGCTGACGTCAGCTGCCGTGGGCCAAGACCTAATCAGAGGGTTCTAGACATTGGTCCCCCCCGTAAGACCTACCCCTCCCTGTGACCAAGGAAACCCAAGAGCTGCACTCCCGTGGGCACCCACACATAAAGACTTGTACAGGGCCCTCTGGGGGCGGATGGGTGTGATTGGGGGGTGCGGTTTAGAAAGGAGCGGCACTCCGCAGAGAAGTAGGTCCGCTGCAGGCTAGGGTCCTGGCGTGTCAGCAGCGAGCAGCCCGTGGTGGGGTCTGGCGTCTGGGGAGGCAGGGCTGGGGTAGCCCTCCGGATGAAGGCAGTGGGGAGGCCCCGGAGGCTCCTTAGTTGGAAGCGACCGCACTGAGGGTGTGTTAGTGAGCTCCCCCCGCTGCCGTGAGCTGGAGTGAGGGCCGCAGGACAGCCAAGGCTGGAGCAGAGCTGAGGGGAGGCGTCCAAATGTCACGGAGGGAGAGCGACACCGCAAAGCTGATGCCCCAGTGTGCCCCGATGTGCCCCGGGAAACTCTGAGCCCCATGGAAACCCAGGCAGCTGGAAGGTGAGAAGGGCCGTCCACCTGTCCATATGGCCCTCGATATGAGCACCTACCATGTGAGACAAACAACAATTGCGAAAGTAAGAAGTGGCCATGGGGGCCATGGAGGGACATGAGAAGGCAGATTGGGAGTTAGGGTCATGGAGGGGGTGGGAAACTTGCAATTTAAAGGGGAGCTCAGGAAAGGCCTCCTTGCAAAGGTGCCATGGGAGCAGAGCGCAGAGGAGCGAGGGCCCCGTGGACGGGTACAGACAGGAGCAGAGGGCATCGCCAACACCAAGGCCCCACAGTGACCGCACGCCTGGTGTTCGGGGAACAGCAAGGCAGCCAGTGTGATGGAAGCCAGTGAAAGACAGGGGGAGATGGGGGCAGGGGGTGCGGGGAAGCCATGTGGGCAGAGCTCGGGGAGGCTCTGTTGGGGCTCTGACGTTGACGCTGAGTGAGGCAGGGACGTTCAGCAGTCTGCAGCAGCTGTGAGAATGGGCTTCCCAGAGCTCCAGCTCCAGAGACCAGAACTGACCTGGGGTCCCAGCTGCTGCGCTCTGGATCCCATCATCATGGGTGCATGGAGGCCAGAGGCCCTAGATGCCAGCACAGCCTCCCACCCCAGGAGACAGAAGATTCCTCTCATGTGGGCACTCCTTGGCCTTGCTGAGCTTTCCCTAGACTGTCCGGCATCGGGGCTTCCTCTCTGCCGTCCTTCCCACTTTCCTCACCCAGGACCAGCTCTGCTTTGGTCTGATGGCTCGCCCAGGCTTCCCCATTTTCTCTTCTAAGTGGTTTCCCTAATAAGACCATTTCGGGCTCACCCCAGCTTGGTGGCTGCTTCTCAGAGCACCAGGACTCAGCAAGAGCTCTGAGCAGAGGGAACGTAATCTGTGCTGGAGCAAAGTCACTCTGGCTGCTGCCCAAGGGCAAGGATAATAATAAGGGGCACCCGGGTGACACAGTCGGTTAAGTTCCTGCTCAAGTCCTGATCTCAGGGTTGTGAGATCCAGCCCCTCATTGGGCCCTGTGTTCAGCACAGAGTCTGTTAAAGTTTCTCTCCCTCTTCCTCTGCCCCCTCCCTGCACTCACTCTCTCTCTCTCTCTCAAATAAATAAATAAATCTTAAAAAAAAAATAGGCCAGCTGATCAGAAACCGATTGCAGGACACCAGGCAGGAGATGGTGGTGGCTCCCACCAGCATTAGCACTGGAGGGGTGTGAGGGGCTGGGATATGCTCTGAAACAAGACAAGCCGACAGCTCAGAGTGGAACAGCGATAGGGGGAAGGAAAGGACGACCTCAAATGCTCATCCCTTGAAGGATAGAGCAGTTAGTTACTGCAATGGGGACCATGAGTAGAGGCCCCTCGGTGGGTAAAGAATTGGAGGCTGGTCTGAGAGAGAAGCCAGTGACTCAAATGGAATGAGCCTGGTGTTCAGAGGAGGTGTCTGGGCTAGAGATAGAAATGCGGGAGTTGTCAGAACGTACATGGTCTAGAGCCTTGACGTTGAATGAGAGGAAGAAGATCAAAGAGGAAGTGTCCCAGGACTGGATCCAATGTTCAGAGGTCAGGGTTCCACTCTTTCCTAAGGAGGAAACTGTGTTCCTAAGCTAAGGAGGCATCAGGAGGGTGTGGAATGTTCTGGAAACAAGTAAAGAAAGTATGTCAAGGAGGAGAGAGAGCTTGATAGTGTCAGCTGCTGCTGATTCATCAAAGAAGATGAAGGCCAAGAGCTGACTGGTGGATTTAACAATGTGGAGTTTGATGGTGACCTTGAGAAAGAGGATTTTGATGAATACATATGGGCAGGAAGCCCGACTGAGTGGGTCAGAAAGGAGGGAGAAAAACTGAAGACACAGAGTTGTGACATTTCTGTTCTGAGTCGTGGAGAAAGGGCAGGGTTGCTGGAGACGGATGTGGGCTCAAGAAATATAGGATGGAAGAAATCATAGCGTGTTTGCAACCTGTAAATGCAATATTCTATTGTTAAGCCCTATTTTACAGATTATGGAACCAAGACTCAGAAAGTTTAAGTAACAGAACCTGTGAACAAAAGAACTAGGCTTTGAATCCCAGTCTGTCTAACCCACTCCAAATCCACACCCTTTAATAGATCACTTTTTAAAAACAATTGGAGTGGCACCGCTTTTTTCCATGTCACAATATGTCATGAGCATTTTCCCACATGAATAAAAAGTAAAATTTGACATAATTAAAAGGAGAAATAAACAAATCTACAATCATTCAGACAGATTTAGCTCACTTCTCTTAACATCTGATAGACACACACAAAAATCAATAAGGTAATGAAATATTTTAAACAACGTGATGAGCAAACTTGACCTAATTGATGGGCACCTGGGGGGCTCAGCCAGTTAAGTGTCTGCCTTTGGCTCAGGCCATGATCTCAGGGTCCTGGGATCTAGTCCCACATCAGGCTCCCTGCTCAGTGGGGAACCTGCTTCTCCCTCTCCCTCTGCCCCTGCCCCCCTGCTCGTGTGCTCTCTCTCTGTCAAATAAAAAAATAAAATCTTAAAAAAAAAAACACAAAACTTGACCTAATTGACATACATAGGACACTTAACCAGGCACAGTGCAAGTTCTTTGCAAGTGCACACAGAATACAAGCTGAGCCACAAAGCAAGTTTCAAAACTTCAAAGGATTAAAATCATACAGAATATATTTTGATCACAGTGGAATTAGCAAGAAATTAAAAATAGCACGATGACTAAAAAGTACTTAAACACTTGAAAATGAAGCAAAAATAGTTTTAAATAACCCATGGGGCAAGAAGGAATTCTCAACAGAAAATTTAAACTGAAAGATAGTGAAAAGACAATATATCAAACCTTGTGGGATGCAGCTAAAGCCGTACTTAAAGGGAAGTTCATAGCCTTTAATGCATAGATTCAAAAAGAAGAAAGATTGAAAACCAATGATCTAAGTATCCATCCAAAGAAAGTAGAGGAGGAATGTACAAAAATCCTTTTCTGGAGGTTGGGAACAAGACAAGGATGCCCACTGTCACCCTTCCTACTCACCATCCCACTGGAGGTCTGAGGCAGTGAGAGAAAGAAAGAAAAAAGAAATAAAAGTTTGAGGATTGGAAAAGAAGAAATGGGACTCCCCTTATTCATGGATGACATGAATAGATGGGTTCATAGAAAATCCAAAGGGATTTGCAGAGACCTATTAGGATTAATGAATGAATTCAACAAGGTCACTGGATATAAAGTCAATACAAAAACCAATCATATGCCTACATACCAGCAATAGACAATCAGAAAATAAAATTGAACTGGGGACAGAACCTCAATCCCTAATACAAGGATCAATGAGATAACAGGTGTAGACTCCTATCACAGCGCCAGGCACATGGTAGGCACTCGACAAATGCTCCTGACATCGTCATCCCTGTCGTTAATGTTATTCTTATCTGCCTCCTTTCACGCCTCCTTTCTTGTTCTGAAATCTCCTGAAGCCGCCCTGCAACTCTGCAGGGCAGTCGGGCCTCTTCCCCACACTCCAGAGCAGTCTGCCCAAGCCTCAGAGACGTCAAAACACACAGAAAAGATGTTCCATGCAGGAAAGAGCCTCTTCCATTAAAAGTGGTCCTATAGAAGGATATTTATTCATGTAGAAAGATGTTCATGAGATATTGTAACATGAACAAAAATAGCTGTACTGCTCCAATAAAAAAAAAGTACGTGTGAGTGTGTGTATGGGTCTCTTTGCGTGTATTTATAGAAAAAAGACTGGAAGGTATAGAAATCAATGTTACTAGTATTTATCCTGGAAGAAGATAGGTTTAGGATGATGGTTATTTTATCTATACGCAAACGTATATGTGTATATATACATATATATAATATATGATATAAATAGATATATCTATAGATATATCTATACAGAGAGAGAGAGAGGGAGAAATCTCACGTGTGTGCCTGTGCGTGTGCGTGTGGAGAGAGAGAGATGTTTTTATTCAACAGTTGACACCAGAATTCCTCACAGGGAAAATACCATGAGTTGCTGGGAGAGAAGAGAGAATATGGGGAAGTCTGAGGCCACGTGGGAAGCAGCGGCTGGTGGAAATTCCCGGGGGCGGAGGGGAAGGCTGTCTGAGGGATGGCCATGTTATGTTCTGTTTGGAGTTGCTGGTGCTGTGGGGACATTCCCTTCGCTTCGTCCCCACGGCCCCCATCCACAGTCAACAGGGCCATATTCCAAATGCCCTCGGTGTGGACTCGAGTTTCATGTGTGTCTGGGTGGTGGGGACAGCAATGGTGACAGCACGGATGGGCAGAACCCTCGTGCAGGGGCAGCCCTCAAACGTGCTCCTGGGGAACCGCAGGTCCCTGGCAAGGCTTCGCACCTGCCAGGCATGGAGCCAAGACCCTAACTTGGGGGCTCTAGATCTCACGGAGTTCAGACCCCAGCTGACACTGGGTGGCATTTATCCTTCACTTTCTCTACAACGAGCATACGCTGCTGGCGGAACTAAAATGGACAGAACTGAAAAGGAATGTCGGTCACCCTCGCAGCCGCTGGGCAGAGGGGCTGCGTGCTGACCGGTCGGTGGGCTCACACCCAGCCCTCACCCACTCACACCTCCTCCAAGTAAATACGGAGACAGGTGCAGCGACTGGAAATGCTTATGACACCCCATCCCGGGTCGTGTCTCTGCCTGAGTTTAAGGATAGAAAACAAGGTCTGCGTGGAGGGGGGGTGGAAGGTGTGAAGAATCGAGAAGCACTGAATTAAGTGTTAGGGCTTGTGATGGTGCCTGACCTTTTCCTCTTTTCTGCAATTCTTGCTGTTGCTGTGATGTTGCTTGTGTAATCAAAACAGGAAGGAGTTGGTGAGCTGGTCAACGTCATTCGGTGGGGTGAAGGAACTTTATTTATTCCTCGCCACCTTGTGCCCTTGCTGTCCCTTGTTCCAGAAGTGGAGGGGCGAGCTGGGGAGGGGGGCCGGGGGGAGCACCTCACAACTACAGGCCTGCCAGGGGCCAGGGGCCACACACACACACATGTTCATCTTCACGGAAATTCCTCCGGGTGGGAATCCTTGTCCCCGGTTTACAGACAAGGAACCACGGACTCAGGGTTTCACACGGCTGGTACCTGACCCAGCCAGGGAACCAGCCCCTGCTCAGGCCTGAGAGAGGCGGAGGGAGGGAGCCCAGGCCCCGTGACTCACTGTGTAGACAGAATCGTCCAGAGGCTGCTCCTGGCTGTGGCCAGTGCTCGGGTCCGAGGCCTTCGGTGCGGGGTGCCTCCGAGGAGCCCGCATCTGCTTCTGTGGGGAAAGGAGTCAGGGCTGTCAGGGCCGGGGCTGGGCGGCTCCCACCCCACAGACCAGGGCAGAGAACGGCAGGTTGTCAAGGAGGCCACTCAGCACCTCCTTCCCACCCTCCCCAAGGGAACGTGGCAAACGCCTCCAAGACCCACACCAAGCCACTCGCCTGCCTGCACAGGCTGGAAGTGGGGAAGACCGCCATGAGGCATTGCCCACGGACAAAAGGCCTGGCTCGGGGACATGGTGCCAGGGTGCCAGGGGCCCCAGCTACAGAGCCGACTGCTGTGGGTGGTCCTGAGCAAGGACTAGCCAAAGCAGATGTCCAGTCCCCCTCTGCCCCTTCCCCTCTCTGGGCCTCAGTTTCTTCAGCAAGAACCCTCCTGCACGAGACTGTTGCAAGGATTCAGGGAGGTGACGAGGGGTAAGTCCTTGGCACTCAGGTGGCATGAGGTGGCCCTCGGCCAACCAACACACCCTTGTCAGCCACATCCTATTAGCCAGGTGGTGTGAAGAGGTGGACACCGGGCCTGCCTTCCTGGGACTGAGGACCTAATGGGGAAATGGATGAAGAGCTCTCAGTTTGACCAAAGCATGGTCCACACGTGGACCCACAGGAGAGAGCCGCCAGCCAGCTCGCTCTGGGAGACAAATGCCTCCCCTAGCAGAAAGGGGTGTATATATATTTTTTAAAAGATTTTATTTATTTGAATGAGAGCTTGAGTAGGCAGAGGGAGAGGGAGAAGCAGGCTCCCCGCTGAGCAGGGAGCCCGACGTGGGACTCGATCCCAGGCCCCTGAGATCATGACTTGAGCCGAAGGCAGAGGCTTCTCCGACAAAGCCACCCAGGCACCCCAGAAAGGGGTGCTTAAAACCTAAATGCTGAGAAACTCCTTTGGCAAGAGAGGGAGGGGAGGCAGAGGGAACAGCGTGTGCCAAGACCTAAAGGTCTTGAGGAACTTAAAGACAGTCAACGTGGCCAGAGAGAGGGTAACCTGCCCGGACAGGCAGTGCAGAGCTAACAGTGTGGATGGTGGAAAGCATCTGAGCGCTTCCAGGGAGGGGCCAGGATTGGCCAGTGTCAGGAAGCTCATGCTGGCTGCTGCGAGGCACTGCTGGTGGCCGTGGAGGCAGGGCGGCTGGGCCTGTGGGGAGGCACCGGGCTCCGGGAGACGGGCCGCACCTGCCAAGGCAGCGGGAAGCCATCCGGACACCCCCGCCCCTCGCCACAGTACCACACTGCCAACCACGGAGCAACAACGGCCGCATCTCGGGGCAGGGCCTAATTAAAAATCCTGGCTGCCTGCCCACCCCCAGCCCGTTTACTCAGGATTAGCTCTCCAGAGCTCCGTAACTGTCAGCCAGAGGCCAGAACCGCCCCAGTTGTAGCCTGATCGGGGCTCAGGAGCGGGAGCCTCACCGGATGCCAGCTGGGGCTCTTTCTGAGCGCGTCACCTGCCCTATCTCGTGCGCATCTCAACGAACCCACAAGACGAGTCTTCATGTCATCTCTGGTCCGCACTTGAGGACGAGAAGGCTCAGAAAAGGCATGAGACTCGCCCGAGGCCCCAGAGCCGGCCACGGCAGAGGTAGGATTTGAACCCAGGTCTGTGTGATTCACCAAGATGCTGACCTGACCGTATCTGGAGTTTTCGCCCCTCTGTTTTGTTCGAACGCATGGGTCTTGCAGACAGTTAGGTGCTGGCCTCCGTGTGGCACTTCACAGTTTACAAAAAAACCCCGAGACGCACTCTTAGTCTCATTTAATTTTCTTTATAGTCTGAGGAAGTAGACTTTATAGAGGGGTAAACTGAGGCCTGTCCAGCTAGTCGGATGACTGGACGGAACCCAGGGGCCCTGTTCCACATCTAGTGCCCCTCCCCCACACCAGCTGCTTCTTGACGTGGCTGTTACAGCCAGAGGCCACGGCTCCCCTCAAGACAGCTGGGGGGCTGTGCCTCTCCCCTCGCTGAGCCTGTCGGCCTGGACACTGTCAAGGGTGGGGGGTGTGAGCTCGTGGCCAGGGGCTCCTCTGTACCCCGTGGTGAACAAGACCCAGGCCCGGCCTCGTGGTGCCTCTCCTGACACTGGTGGGGTTGCAGGGAGGTAAGTGCCACTGTGGAGTTGTGGGAAGGAGCCCCACGACTGCCAGGGGGCTGCAGCAGACTTCTGAGTGCTTGCCCTGTCTCCCGAAGATAGGAGAAGAGTCTGAGAAAGTGTCGCAGGCCACGGGGGACAAGGCATGGGATCGTGTGGGGGCAGGAAAATCACACGTCAGGGACATGCTCAAGGATGGACTGTCAGATAAAAAGTAGCCGATGGCAGGAAAAGATGAGAGCAGAAGAGCCGGGAGGCTGGCGAGGGCACTGCCACAGAAGGTGGGTAGTAAGGAGGGCACGTGTCGCATGGTGCACTGGGTGTTATACGCAACTAATGAATCATTGAACTTTACATTGGAAACCGGGGATGTACTGTATGGTGACTAACATAATATAATAAAAAAATCATAAAAAAAAAAAGAAGGCAGGATCCACTGTGTCCTCGCTCAGAGGGCAGGGAAGCCATCAGATTTGGTGAGATCTGCATTTTCTAAGGCTTCTCTGAGGCCACAGGTGTGGGTGGGCTGCGAGCTGGGACGGGTGGTAAGAGAAGGAGGCAAGAGATCTCTAGGAGTGGTGCAGTGGGAGGAGATGAGGCCTGGGCCATGGTCCACAGGGGGTGCCCCCCTCCAAAAATCAGATGGGTGCATTTCGTGACAGGGGCAAGGATGCTCTGCCCCTTGGAGCCAGCCTTACCCTCCCCAGGTGCCTTGCTCTCTGCCATCAACATTTGCCCTTCCAATTGTGATTTCCAAATGAATAAAACAATCAGTGTGGCCACCAGCAGCTGAGGAAACCTGTTGAGCCTCAGTTTCCCCCTCTGTAAAAGGGGAGCAATACTGTCCTCTTGCCCACCTCACAGCCTGGCCACCTCCATCTCATCTTCAAAGTCTCAGCGCTCCCTTAACTAAGCCATTCCTCCCACAAGCACTTAGCATGTGTCAGGCTCCCCCTGGCAAGCGGAGAGACTAAGTCCCTGCCCTCTGGGGCTTAAGTTATGGTGGGGGAAACAGTGACAAACACATAAGCACAGGTGTGGGGAGCAGAGCTGGAGCGGACACGAGTGGGAGCAGGGAGACCTGTATACGGGCAAGGGGTTAGGGAAAAAGCCTGGGCTGGGGGGATGAGGCAGGGGAGAAGGGGCTGGATCCTAGGCAGATTGTGGGCAGGGCTTGCAGGGGTGGGGGGGAGGGAGGAGCCAAGCACAGCTCTAAGGCTTTGGGCCTGAGCATCTGGGGGGCGTGCTGCCATCCGGATCACCAGGGCAGATCTGGAAGCTACAGAGTGGTGTCAGGGACAATGGGCACAGATGCCCATGGGCATCTGGGGGCTCAGGGAGGGGCCAGGGCAGCGTCAGGGGTGAGGAATGTCACCCCAGGAGTAGAGCAATCACCAGGGAGTGTAGACAGAGTGGGGAGCGCTCTGAGGAAGGGGCCTGAGACGTGCGGTGTGCAGATGCCATGAAGGAGCAGGTGACCAGCACCGGGCTGCCTGGGGGTCCTGGCAGCAAGGGAAGAAGTGTGCAGTGGAGGACGGTGACCTTAGGGGAGGAGGACGGCTCAGTCATCAAAGTCAGAGGCTGCCTGCTCTGGGAAGCCAACCTTGATCCATCCCCAAGCTGAGGGGGAGCCCTCTGGCCTGTTCGCAGGGCAGGAATCATCTGCCTTTCTGGGACAGCTGCTCCCGGATTCCTTTATCCACAGCCACCTGGGCTCCTAGGGTCCTCTGCGCCACTGCCTCCTCCTTGGCCTTCTCCTCTTGGCCCCCAGGGCCGATAGCCTGGCCTAGTCACTGCCTGGGGGCCCCCTGCATGCTCTATTCCTGCACTCAGTTCAAACCAGGCTGGCCTTCCAGGGGAAGGGCTACGGGGGCCCGCCCAACTCAGGAGTGGCGTCCACAGGGTCCGCGTCCCAAATCCGGATCCAGTTCCAGGGAGCTCCGGGGACTTCTCTGGCCTCGGGCCTTCTGCATTCTCTCTCCTTCAAGGCCAGGCTGCTACACCAGCCCTTCCTCCCCCACGTGCAGGGAGGGAAGACAGGAAGCGTCTATGCACTGCACTCCCACTGTGGGTCAGGCACCCAGCCGGCGCCTCGCAAATGCCGTCTCTCCCACCCTTTCCAGGTGAGGGGGACTCCATCCTTATCCCCGTTTCTGTCTGAAGGAGGAAAGCAAGGCTCAGAGAGGGCTGTGGCTTGATGAGGGCACGGGCGGCATCTGTCCTGCTTCCCACTGTGCCTGGCACTTAGCCCGGTGCCTGGCATGTACCAGATACTCAGGAGCTATTCCTGGAAGGAGAGAGGCTAGGAGTCGTGGAAACCGTGCAGCAGGGGGAGGGGCTGGGCTCAGAAGTCAGGCCAGCCCTGAGTGTTACCCCCTCCTTTCCTCCTCCCCAGACTTACTGAGCACCTATCCTGCTCCGGGTGCCTCCCTGGCCTTGCAGGACCCCGAGATCCAGCCTTACAATCCTGTTTCTGCAGAGCAGCGGCTGAAGTGGGGGCTCAGGGTCAAGGTCTCGCCCCTGACCCGGTTCCGCCCTTCACCTGCTGTGCTTCAGAAGGTGGCTGGGCAGTCACTCATACAAGCCGTGTGGGGGTCCACAGCCCGACTGTGGGTCCTTCATCACCCCGGCCTGACGCAAGGGTGTCCACACCCGAGTCCCACTAGATGCCCAGTGGATGTTTGCTGAGTGACAAGTCAAGAGCCGTCCTACCTGCTAACCATCATGGGAAGAGCATCAGGGGAGGGGGAAGGAATATACTGGGGATGAGAGCCAAGCTGGGCACACAGTAGGTGCTCAGCACATGCTAGTTGAGGGAGGGAAGGTGGGTCCAGTGGTGGGTGGGTCTCTGTCCTAAACCTGGGATTCATGGGAGGCCCAGGGATGCATTTCCCATCATCTCCTGTCTTCACTGCTCAGTTGTCCCCATGACCAGGCCAGAGGCAGGAGGCCAAGGGCCCGCAAAGGGGGCACGGTCCCCCTGGGACCTCAGAGCGGAGCCTGCTCTCGGGTGGAGCAGAGTGGACTCCTGCGGCTTGTCAGCAAGACGAGCCACATTAGGAACGGGTCACGCCAAGGTCACACCCCACATCTGCGGGTCCCAAGGCAGATCACAGGACGGGAGAGGAACTAGAGGGCTGGGTGAGGTTGTCACCAGGGTGTGGCTCACAGATGGCAGGAAAGGCAGCCTCCAGAGTTTTATGGCAGATCAAGTGGCCATGTTCGCCTTCTTTGATCACCTTGCAGCCTTTTCTGGAAGGGTGATAACGTCTCCAGCCTGAGGCAAGGTGGGAAACCGAGGCCGGGTCCACGTCCAAGGCCTGCCATGTACTGACCTTCGCTGACTGAGCGGCTCCCCTGCTCGGCCCCTGAGGCTGCCAAGGAGTGGAGGAGCTCTGGGTCTCTAGCGGGTGGAGCACTGGCCCGAGCTATTCCGACTGAGGCCTTCAAGGAGCCAGGACAGAGGGTCCAAAATGCAGCCTGGAACCTTGACAGCCGTCTTCGTCCCCCAGAGCCGGGCAGAACCTGCACCCGCTGGGAAACGCATTCTTCCGCCCAAGGAACTTCCACTGAGCACCCCCCACGCCTGGGCATGCGCAGAGACACGGAAACAAGCTCACCTCGGCCTCCGGCCTCTGTCTCCAGGGCACTTACAGCCTGGCAGGGAGGGCAGGCATCGAACAGCCACCCGCAAGGCTGGGTGACAACAAGAGTGACAAGAGGCCAATGCGGAGACAACCCTCCCTGCGTTGGTGCCACCGCAGCCTTGCAGGAGTCGGCCGGGTGCAGAGCTGGACTCAACTGCCCCGTCCACCTGCCCTCTAGCCCTGATTCCGCCACACGCTTGCTGTGTGACCTTGGGCAAGTCACCACCTCTCTGGGCCTCGCTTTCCAGTGTTGGAAAATGGGAAGAAACGTCCCTCGCAGAGTTACAGTGGGACACAGAGGAGAGCGTGGGACAGGGTGCCTGTTAGACAGAGGCTCTTAGGAAATGCTTCCCCCTCCCGTCTGGGGTGCTGGGGATCCAGAAAACCAGGACAGTGGCTCCTAGTCTGAAGAGCCAGAAATGGGGCTCGAGCCTCACCCCGAAATACTCAGGAGGACCCATGACCTGGAAAAGGTTGACAGGCCCTGGTTTCGTGCAAGATCCAGAGGGACCTGGTGGTGGCAAGCTGGCAGCTCGGGCCCAGCCACAGGGGTGGGCGAGGGAGGGGTCCCGGTGCAGGGAGGCCACGAGGGAGACCTATGGCAGACACCCCTCACCCAGGCTCACTGGGACGCTGTGCAGGGCAGGCACCCGGGCACACAGTGAATGGGGAGAGGGGCGGCGCTGTGGCGTGTGCATACCCTACCTTCTTCCAGAGCAGCAGGGCCGTGACCAAGATGCTCAGCACAGTCAGGAGGCCAGCAAAGCAAGACAGCAGGAGCTGCTGGGAGCCCCGCACGGGCTTTCGGTACCCTGTGTCTAGAAGCAGGGCAGGGAAGCAGAAGGGTTAGCTACCTGAGAAAGGCTGGGGTGCACCCTGGCCCGCCAACCCGCAGGCCCCCAATTCCTGTGTTCTCCTTTACCCAGGACTCCACTTACAACACTCCGCCCGCAAAGAGCCCCCCAAACCCCCACCTCCACCAAGGTCCTCATTCCCACACTGGCTTTTGGCTAAGCCCCTTTCTAGGTTGGCGGCCTTGATTCCTGTTAAGGGCAAGGAACACATCTTTTGCTTCTTCAGTGCCCCTGCCTCAGGGTGAATTGGCTCCACGGAGAGCTGCTTGTGGGACCCTGGCCGAGTCGCATCATCTCTCAGGGCCTTCTGTTTTCCACATGTGGAACAGTGGGCACATGGGCAGGTGTGGGTGGGAGGATGGGTTTGGGACTGGGCTTAGTAGGTGGCTGGCCTGCACCGGGGATAGGTGGAGGGCACAGCCCGGCCCCTTCCCTTGAGCCGTCCATCCTTTTATCCCTCCCCCCCACTTCCTCCATTCATCCATCCATCTGGCTGGCGAAAACCTGCCGAGTGCCAACCACGTGCCAGGCACATCCGTGTCTGTTATTTATCAAACATTTCCTATTACCAGACACCAGCCCTTGCACGCAGGATCTCATTCAACCCCATAAAAGCCCTTGACGGGCAGGGTATTGCCATGAGGCGGGGGCCCACAGCCACATCCAGGCCCACCCAGCTCCCCAAACCCCAGCCCCTACTGGTGGGAAGCCCAGAGGCAGGTCAGAGCCTCCCGGCTCTGCTGATGTTAACTTTTTACAGTCATCCCTCCTTTGGGGATGTGATGCAACTAGGAACCTTTCCCAGAAATCCGTACATGAGCCAAGTGCTCGCTCACGGGCTGCCACAGACACACATGTGCGTAAGCCCAATTGCGTTCTCACCCCCTCCCCCGCACACACACACACGGTGCCGGAGAGACGCTGAGACCAACGCACCAGTGACTTCTCTCAGGCACCTGCCAGAGGTGGCCAGAGACGTATCTGCATCCCAGGCTTCTGTCCTTCCCAAATCAAGGTAGATGTCGGCACACCTGCACAGACAGGGGCTCCCTGAGATCACTGTTGCGTTTTGCCAAAGCTGATCGAGGAGGCAGACATTCCACGCTTCAGATCCTGCGCCCCAGATTCTGCTGTGTGAAACCTTTGGGCCCTGCAGGAAGCCTCACCTCTAACCAGGATGAAGACGCCCTCGCTGATTTTGTGGAAGTCTGGCCAGCTCACGCAGCAGTAGTACGTGCCAGTGGCTGACGCATTGGGCAGGTCGGGGGTGACCCGGCATTGCAGGGTGTGCCCCTGGTTCTCGCTGCTCAGGTCGGGTGAGCACTTAATCTGCTCCCTGGGGCTCCTCTGCCCCTGGAGGTCCACATGAAAGTACCAGGTTGTGAAGTTCTGGAGTACTGGGCTGTCTGGGTAGGTGATTCTGCAGTTGAAGGAAACGGTCTTGTTGGCCAGAGAGACCAAAATGGGGGCACCAGGGTGGGTCACCAGCTGCCCTCCTGCAGAGAAAGGAAAAGGAAAGAGTAGGAGCTTACCCTCCGGGTCGCTTCGGTCCCTTCTACCTCCCCCCGAGGACCTCGGCTCACACTCACACCTTTCATGCAGCCACTGTGCGCGGGCGTTGTGCCAAGTGCTTTACACGTAGAACTCTCCATCTCCCAACACACCCAAGGCAAAGTGTGTAAGCGCTCCACTTCACAGAGAGGAAGAGTCCGAGGGTCAGGCAGGTCAAGCTGCTAGCTTTCACTCTCCCGGCAGGGATGGAGTGGAGCTACAACCCTGCCCAAGGTGGGCAAACTGCAGACCCCCCACTCCCAACCACTCTCCTGCTCAAAGGCCAAGAAGCCACACTGGATAAAAGCACCAGTTTGAGAAGACCCGAAGCCGCTGAAGGATGAGAAGTAAAGAGGAAGGAGGCAGGAGACAAGATAAAGAAACGCGTCCTGGCAGGAAGAAGCACTTGCTGGCTGTGGACACACAGAGGGGGGCCCTGGCTCCCCCCAGCCTGAAGGAGGAGGCAGGCCAGGCATCAGGAGAGACAAGCTTTGCCCTGAATCGGAGCTCGGAGAAGAACTTGTCAAGTTTTTCTAGACTGTAACAAGCCGTGCCCCAAGACCAGCTTCCCATCACCACAGGGGTAGCTGTTTGGGCCACGACCGGGACCTTCGACGAGCCTCCTCCCTCCCAGACACCTGCGCACCCCCCCTCATCACAGGCCCCTAGGAAAACAGGAGCACCTGCCGTGCTGGGCCTCCCAGCCCCCCGCAGGCTCCCGAGAGGCCGTCAGACTCCGGGCCCGGGTCAGCAGCGGCCCCCTCTCTCCCCCAGACTTCAGAACACAAGCCCCCTCAGCTTCAGTAGGCCTCGTCCCCTAGCACGTCCTCCTCCAGCAGCCGAACAGACAGTTCTAAGTTGAGGTCGGCAGCAAGCAGCCGAGAACATGCCGACCAGGCTGTTCTTCAGGAGAAGATCACGCAATTTAGGTACTCAGAGGGAGCTGCCAGATTTACTTTGTTGGGGAAAGCGAGGCACAGACCCCTACCCGGGGTGCGGGGCTGGTGTGAGGCCAGGCTGGACTCGTCTCTGGGCTCTTCTGCCGAGCCCTGTTCTGGGTCCCCGGGGAGGCGAGGCCAGGGCCTCTGGAAGACTTGGGGACAGGACAGAGGTGGCCCTCTAAACCAGTGAGCGCCTCGAACCTCCGGCCACACGGGTATTTTGAGCTTCCTGTTGAGTAACTGAAGAGATCGCCCCTCCTCCAAAGACTGCAAGGTCGTGACAGTTCCAAGGAGGGGGCCGGATGTCCCCGCGGACCGGCTTCGTCCTACTGCGTGAATCAGACGATGCTCATGCCTGGAGGAGTCCCTGAGCTGGGGCCCAGGGCTCTCTGCTCCGCTGAGTGGGGCGCGAAGGATTTCACGGGTCCTTTATGTCTCTGGGCGTGACCGCGGGGTGGCCGTCGTGGCTTAACTACAACACTGTGTTCGTACCGTCGTAAAAACAAGGAGCGATGATTCAGGGCTGAAGTTTGCCTGAGATATGGCGGCCAGCGCAGGGGTACGGCAGGCGGAGGAAGGGGTCATTGCACGATCCCAGGTAAGGACAAGGGGCAGGAACACTGAGATGGACCTGATTTGCCCTGCCCGGCAAGGCCATGCTGCAGTCCTTCCCCCCGCTCCCCCAAGGGCCACTTCCCACGTGCTGTATCCACCCCTGCAGGCCCCTCTGCCTGGGATTCCTATCTAGTCCTCCAGACTCAGCTCAGAACCCACTCTGACTTCTAGCCACATTCTCCTGTTTGGCTCTCCAGGCGGCCAGTGCTCCCTGCTAGGGGTCGGGAGATGGGAACCTGACCAAAACCACCAGGAAAGTGGCCACGCCAGGGGGGAGGGCTCTCCACCCCCCACCGCCTGGGGCCTCCTGTTTCTCTTCTCCATGTGTCTAAGAGGCCCGGGGAGGCTGGGCACACTGTCCGTACTATAAGACTACCTTCCTGTTTGTCCTGGCAGGAAGCCACCCATCTAATCATCTCAAGCAATTTTCTGCATTTGAGGTATCCTTCTAGAAAATGATGAAATGCGTTAGTGTGATTAAGCCAATCTTTACAATTCGGGGGAAATCTATAAAAATAGATGACTGTCATTCCATATGCTTCCAGGATTCATTATTTTAAGGTCAGAGGGTTAGGATCATGACCATGAGTGGCCCTGGCTCAGACCTGCCCTGGAAGAGGGCCTCAGACCTCGGGAAAAACCTCAGTCTCCACGAGTGAGGAGGGAGGCAGTCTCTGTCGATTGGGGAAGGACAGCCAGTCTGGGGACAACAGGTGAAAAGCAAGGAGGAGGGAGGTCTGCCATTGCCGGGAAGGAGACTGGTTTCTGGCCCGATGGTGCAGCCCATTGCCTCCACCGCCCCTTATTTTTGGGGGGTGTTAACACCCCAGAGCCTGGACCATCACAGCCTAGCTCCCACCCCTGTCCTGGACTGTCCCTCCAAGATGCCCCCTCTGGGGTGCAAGCTGCTCCAGCTGGCTAATGCCTCCCACCCCCCCCGCCCGCATTAAGGCTCAGTGCTACAGAGACATTCATAGTAATTCCCATGTCCACAAATTGCTTTCTGCTACCATTTGTTTACTCCCACAAACATTTAAGGAAAACCAGTTAGGTCACAGGCCCCACCCCTGGCCTGGAGGGGCTCCCTGCCTGGCAACAGGGAAGAAGAGGGAGCCAGGGCTGGGAGGGCTGGTGGGGAAGGAACCACTAAGCCTGTCTAGGGGTGTGGGGAAGGGACATGCTGGTGACCTGGAGGCCTGGAGGTCATCAGTGAACTGAAAGCAGGAACACTCATGGACAGCAGGTTAGAAATAGCCCAAGGAGAGAAGGGCAGGGAAAGATATAGAAAACATACTCTGGCTGGGCATGACATAGGCCCATGTCAACTGAACACCATGACAATTCTTTGTGACAACATTTGCAGCCCCACTGTGCAGACAAAAGACCGGAGGGGGTCTTAAAGTCCCGTAGCCACAGAGTTCCTAAGAACTCAGGCTCACCTGTCCAAGGAAGTAACACCAGCCCCCGAGCTGAGCAGCAGGGTCAGGGGCACAGGGCTGGGAGTGTTTGCCGTGGCACCCAGCACAAGAGACATCAGATGCTGAGGACAGGGGTGCGTCAGATTCCTGGCACAAGTCACAACTTTTCGCAGTCAAAGGCCAGGTGGCTGCATGGCAGAGAGCAGGGGTGCAGACAGGCTTGGAGAGGGCTGCAGGGGCTCCCAGCCTGCCTTTCAGGCACCTGCTTTTCACCCCAGACCCAGAGGGGCTCCAGAGGGACCCTCCTAATGCTTGCAGCGTGTCCCCCGAGTGCACACGGATGGCACAGTGGCTGGTGTCCATCCTGCACCTGGTGGCAGCTGTATCACACTTTGTCCCCTGTTCAGGCCAAGGGAGCGTGTCCCCCGTGGAACAAGGTGGGCGGGGGAGCCTGCCTGGGGGGTCCTCTTAGATTCTGCTCATGCGCCGTCAAGAGGGGCACACAGCCCAGGAGGAGGACTCCGGTGGGGAGGAGGGTGGGAGGGCCACAGGAGCTTGGCTGGCATACCCCAGTGACCCACGAAAGTGCCCGAGGGGGTCCACTGCAAACCCTGCGAGTACCCGGAGCACAGGGCCAGCTGTCCACAGAACCGGACCAGCAGGGCTCCTCTGCCCTCTTCCTGCTCCTTCCCTGTCCCCTGTCTCCACCCAGCTGACACATGGGGAAGGACCACGAAGGGGTGTGGGGGGAAGAAGGGAAGAGGGCCCTCACCCCTTACTCTCATACAAGTCCCAGACACCGCCACCAGGCTGCCTCAAGTTCATCCTTTTGGCTGTCACTCTGGTTGGCAATAGGAAGAATCGGGACTTGGTTTTGACTGTGAGTGACCACAGGGCAGAGGGGCCAGAAGAGCCCAGGCTGGCTTGGCTTTCCCTCCAGGTGCCGGGGGACATGTTCCCGAGATGAAAGGCCTAAAGGGCTGCAGGAGCGACATGAAGTTGCTCTTCAGATAATTTTCCGGGAGGCGGGTGAGTCCTCGGCGCAGCCTAGGCCGGGACAGGCCCAGGGAGGAAAGCATCGCCAGGAGCCTGGCTTGTTTTCCGCAGGGAGATGGATTCATTCAACTCGAAGAGCTCCCTGCCTGAGAGGGAGAAGGGCCTGGAGGTGGCCATGCGGACTGAGGGCCGAGATGGGGCGGCGTCGAGGAGGGGATGGGAGTGAGGACAGCCGGATCTCCCACCCGTCCGAGCACACCGCTCTTGCCCTTGCAGGACGGAGAAGGAGAGAAGGGAGCTGGAGGGGTAGGGCGAATGCGGAAGGCAGGTCTGGGGGAGGATGGGAGAAGTGTGGGCTTGCGCTACTGTGGACGGTGCAGAGCAGAGAAGGGGGCACTCCTGGAGGGTGAGGTCCACGGAGGGAGAGGGGAGGAGGGCGAGGAGCGGGGCCAGCCAGAGATGGGGTTGGGAAAGAGTTGTAGCATGATCCTTGCTCCACGGGGACCCCCAGCCCCGCCCCACCCCACCCCAGAGCTTGGTTACTCATAAGGCATCCTCGAGCCCCCCCCCTACCCCTTCCCCACTGCAAGCACACAGGGCTCCCCTGGGCAGCACAGGCGACACCGCTGTGCAGGAGAGCTTTTAGGGATGGCGTGGCCTCTATCCCTCACCTCTCAGCAGCTTCAAGGACTGCTAAGAAGCCTAGGACCCTGCCAGGAACATGGGGGGGGGGGCAGGGGGCCTGGGAAAAGCCTAGTTTCTTGGGGCATCAAGCCTGGGTTTGGATCCCAGCTCTGCCCCCAAAGGCTGTGCAAACTTGGGCAGGTGGCTTTCTTTCTCTGAAGCTTGGTGTCTCCCCTGAAAAAACAGAAGAGCAGCAATGCCAACCTGACAGGGTGGTCATGGGATTAAATGGGGGGCCGGGAACATTCCGAGGAGGCCGCAGGGCCAGGCTGCCTTTCCCCAGCGACAAGAAAGAGGCAAGGAAGTCAGAGGAGTCCCGAGTCCTCGCTGATCTGGCAAGGCAAATGCCAGCCTGGCCCTTCTGCCTAGAAAGTGCTGGGCCCACAGGGCAGGGCACATGCAGCCTGAGGCGGCCTCCACACATGACAGCCTGTCTACCACCTTGGGCCCTGGCCTGGCCAGACACAGGGGAGTGGGTGACTCCCTGGGGTGCAGACCCCGGGCCTGGTGCTCAAGGCTCCCTTGCCAGGTGGCCAGTGCGTGGCAATGCAGAGACCTCTCTCCCAAGCAGCCTCCTCCCGCTCTTCCCCCTTCCTGCTTATCTGTTGCCCTTGTTGGGAAAGATTTTGTCTACTGCCCGCTGGTGCCAGAACCTTCCTTTTCCGGTTCTTCTTTTGAATCTGCGGCCACTTGAACTGCAGTCTTGAGCACTGGCTGGAGGGACCCCACTCCCACCCTGGCCCAGGGACCCCATGCTGAGTCCCTGGGGGGAGGGACTCACCATCAAAGAACTTGTCTGGATGTAGGAAGGATGCCCGCCCCATCTGCCCTCGCACCCCCTACATGGCACACCCTGCATCCACCTTTCCACCTGACAGCTCAGGTCCAGGCTCCTCTCCCCCCTCTCCCCCCGCCCCCCAGCCAGAGAGCTGCCTGGCGCTGCTCCCGAGGGAACCGCAAAACCACCTTGCTGACCCGCAGGGTGCCCCACCAGGCCCCACAAGGAGTCTGAAATCAATTTACATAGTGAGGACAAGCAGTTTAAAAAAATAGAACATGGAGCATTTTGTGTGTAATAAGGGCGCTCTTCGTGACCTTCTGGTTTCGGTTATGGTCATACAACTGGGTTCAGACAGCATCATGCTATAACACGCATCCCTTAACTCTGGGTCATCTTTAAAAAAAAAAGATTGAAGGGGCGCCTGGGTGGCACAGCGGTTAAGCGTCTGCCTTCAGCTCAGGGCGTGATCCTGGCGTTATGGGATCGAGCCCCACATCGGGCTCCTCTGCTATGAGCCTGCTTCTTCCTCTCCCACTCCCCCTGCTTGTGTTCCCTCTCTCGCTGGCTGTCTCTATCTCTGTCAAATAAATAAATAAAATCTTTAAAAAAAAAAAAAAGATTGCAAGTTCTTGGATGGGAGGATCCAGGCCATGCCTCCGGCCCCGTGCAAGCCAGCTCAGCTGCCCCTCACTTCCTCCCCCACCAACGCCAGGCCTGCCGGGCTCTCAGTCTTTGGCTGTGCTATCCGCCCCCGCAGAATGCCCTCCTGTTCCCTTCCTCTCCCAGGACTGGGGGGTCACCCTCTCGGGCTGCAGGACTTCCTTCCTTCCTGAGTCACTCCTGGGTGCGCAGGTCCCCCCTGCACAGACTCTCAGGCAGTGCTGTTAAGCCACGTGATGATAACACACTATGTCCTTGGGGGCACACTCCCCTTTTGCAGAGGAGAACCGAGGCTCTGAGAAAGGAAGAGGTTTGCCCAGCAGCACAACTCGTCAGTGGCGGGGATAGGATTTTAAGCGGGGTCCCTTTGGGTCCTTAACCCCACACTCTTCACCGCTGCTCTATGCCACAATTTTAAAATCGGAGAGCAAGAAAGAGAAAACATCTCTCAAATGAAAGAGCTGCACCCCTTTAAAGGGAGCTAAAAATTCAGAGGCCATTTCTCTAGATTTGGGTCATCTAATAGGCAGACATGTCTGGCAGCCTCTGGGATCTGGGAACAAAGGTCCTCACCAGAAGTGACCCTGCAGCTGAAGGGGGGACAGCTACTGTTGTCCAGCTCAAGGAGAGTCTGTGGCTCCCGGAGCAGAACCGAGTGGTCCCATGAACTTCGTACAGACGGGTGCTGTGGCAGCACCGGCCAAGTGCCCAAAGGGCCAGCCAGCATCCCTCCTTCACTGCAGCGATGACATCCCCCCACCCCCAGCATCTGGCACTCCCTCCCTCCCCACTCTCCCCAGCTGCCCTGGCCTCCTTGCTGCCCCTCTGACCCACCTGGCCCAGGCCTTGCCCCCAGCTCTCCAACTCTGCCTGGAACTCAAGCCCTTCTGTGGCCCCCAGCAGCAGCACCGTCAGCCAAGGGTGTCAGAGTCCAGACGTGCCAGCTGCAGAAGAAAGCAGTTCCCACGGTCTTTATTTTAGGCATGGAGTTTTGCCCTCCAATTTAATTCTGGCATCTCTCAGAGCCATGCCTTTTTTTTTTTTTTCTTTAAGGCCCATCTGAAGGGCTGCTGGGAAGGAAGGCACAGATGTGGGGCCGCTGGCTGCATCACAAGGCTCCGGCCATTTGCCTGCGCGCGAACCCTGGGATGCCACAGGAAAACGGGTGAGTCCTTCAGGACCCGCGCATCAAACACAACAGCACGTGGCCAAGTGGCTGATGCGGGGAAAGCGTGGAGCAGGCGTTGGAAGGCAACCTTTGAACAGAGAGTGTGTATTATGAAGCTTTTAGTGCTGATGCCCTCGGAACACTGGCTGTCACATCTTTCAACACCTCCGAATGACAAGGATGCAGACGGCCGCGGCTGCCTCAGGGGCCATTTCCACAGCCCGCCTGTGCTCCATTCGGAAGCCTGCAGACTCTGGCCCCCGGGGTGCACCGTGGCCACGCGGGGACACAAACAGAGCGCAGAATGTCAAATGTTCGGTCCCAGAAACGTAGCCGCTCCACGGGTAGTAACTGGCATTTGTACAGCAGTCACCTCTCCTTCGCTGGTTTGAAAAGGCAAGTTACTCGAACTTCGTAGCCCGTTTGAGGGTGTGGCCTATGACAGCTGGAGACTCAGTTTCTCCCTTGTTACCCTCCTCTGCCCTCAAAAGGGCGTCGGGATGGGGTGGAGATGGTGATAGGACCAAAGAGGGAGAGTGGGGGTTCTAGTCCTTGTCCCTGGATGGGTGTAGGAGAAACAGAGCAAGGGCGTAGACCCCGCCAGGGCACCCCCCTTGCAGTGTGTGCCCACCCAAAGTCCTGCCAGGGTGGGCCAGGCCCTGCCACTGGGCACAGCTCGCTGATGAAGCTGGCACGTGGGGAGATAAAGGGAAATCTCAGAGCCTACAGAAACAGGGGACCCAACCCAGCCAGGAAGGGGGCAGAGGATTGCAGGAGGAGCGACCCTTGGACTGGGTCTTTGTTTTTTTAAATTATAATTCTCAGGCCCCCCCATTATTAAAGGGAAACATGCTCACTGTAGGAGTTCTAGACACCACAGCGAAGGATCAAGAACATTGAACTTGCCTGTGGTTCTGCCACCCCAACATCACGGCTGTGGACATCGTGATGAGTCTCCCACATCACGTTACCAAGCTGGACTTCGAAGGAAGAGTAGGAGGCAGCCAGGTGGGGGAGGGGTGCAGACAGGGGGGTTTAAGCGCAAAAAGCTCTTGGAGGAAGCTTCTGGAAATCTTAAAACAAGACACCCATCCTCACTGGTAGTTGGGGGACTCAAAAGGCACAGTGGAGTTGTAAAGACGGGAGGGGGGCTCAGGGAGGTGGGAGGTGGGGGGGCAAATGTTGTCCTGGAAACCCAGGGGGAGCCCCTGGGGGCTTCTCGATCTGGAATTGACAGGATCACATTTTGTGTTAGAAAGGTAAGGAGAGGGGGGCGCCTGAGTGGCTCAGGCAGTTAAGCGTCTAACTCTTGATTTCGGCTCAGGTCATGGTCTCAGGGTGGTGAGATCGAGCCCCGTATTGGGCTGCGTGCTGGGCGTGGAGCCTGCTCTCTCCCTCTGCCCCTCCCCACCTCTTAAGAAAGAAAGAAAGAAAGATCGCAAGAGAAACACTACAGAGTTCCAACCTTCTTTGGCTGCCTAAAACCCTCGCATTAGTGATTCATTCTGAGGGCTTGGGACCCCTCCCCCTCCAGCCTCCTTTTAAAACAGAAATGCTTCTGGCTGTCAACACACTGACTCCTTCCTGTAGACGCCTTCGCCAGATCACTTTTATCCCGCCTTCTCTTCACTCTCTATCTCTCCAAAGATCCGGTACCCTCTGGGCACAAAATCACTCACTGTCCTCCGTCCTCCCCGGCCTCCAATCTGCCAGCCCTGTCCCTGCCTCCTGTCAGCCTCCTCCCCTCCCACAGCAACAGGAGGTCAGCAAACATCTTAGAGGCTGAGCTGTGGCTCCCCCAGCACCTTCTCTCTCTGCCCTTTCTCTGGCTTTTCGCACAGAGCCCACCTCTTAGGGCTGGGTACCTGGTCCCTGGTGCTGTCGGCACCCTCGGCTGGCAGGTGAGTTCCGTCACGCCCTGCATGCCTCTGAGCTCCTGGTGCTCCGAACCACAGGGGAACACCCCGGCGGGGCAGGGCTGGCCACTGGGCTTGTTGGGGGGGGGGGCATGGGAGAGTGGGCCAAAGAGGGCACCACAGAGAAGGTTGGAGAGTTTGACCTTGACCAACAGGTTGGAGTCACCAGGTGGGCAAGTGAGAGGACCCCTTCCAGGAAAGGGGCGTAACAGGAGCAAAGGCGTAGGGGCAGGCAGTCATCCAGCATGGCTGGAGAGTGGGGTGTGGGAGTGGGAGGCAGGAGCCAAGAGGCAAGGGTAGCTCAGGGCCAGGGGGTGGGAGAGGGTCTTCTTTAAACCCACTGCAGCAAGGGGCCAGCTGACAGCAGGGAGACAGTCTGCTGCTGTGCTCCATGGACCCATGAGGGATCGTCCTTGTACATAAAGGTTGTCTGGTCCGAAAAAGGGGAGCTACTGATTCAGAGGGCATGTACCCTGGGGGCGCTAGGGTGACTCAGTCGGGTAAGCATCTGACTCTTGATTTTGGCTCAGGTCATGATCTCAGGGTGGTGAGATCGAGCCCCTAGGTCAGGCTCCTCGCTCAGTGGGGAGTCTGCTTGAGAGTCTCTCTCTCCCTCTGCCCCTGCCCCTGCTGGAGGGTGCTCTCTCTCTCTCTCTCTCTCAAATAAATAAATAAATAGGGGTGCCTGGGTGGCGCAGTCATTAAGCATCTGCCTTTGGCTCAGGGCGTGATCCTGGCGTCATGGGATCGAGCCCCACATCAGGCTCCTCCGCTATGAGCCTGCTTCTTCCTCTCCCACTCCCCGTGCTTGTGTTCCCTCTCTCGCTGGCTGTCTCTATCTCTGTCAAATAAATAAATAAAATCTTAAATAAATAAATAAATAAATCTTCAAAGGGCAGGGATCCTTTAAAATTTTTAAGTGTTGATATAGGTTGCCACATGGCCTTCAGAAATATGCCTTGGACTGTACAGCCCACGCTGTAGGCAGTGCCTCTGCTCACGTGAGAAGCTAGCCGGCCTTGCCTGGGGTTGTGCTCGCATGGCGCCCCCTTCCCCTAGCCCACCAGCAGCAAGCTCAGATCTGGCCCAGAGCCTCTATGGGGCTCTGCCTCCTGACCTCACGTTCTTCCCCACAGCCCATGCAGTCCTGGGGGGGGGGGCAGATACACGCCTGCTTCACCATACCCCCCCTTATAGGAGCCCCGTCCCCATGGTTGAGGCCCCACGGGCCCTCCCTGAGGGGTCCCAGGTGCCAGGTCCCAGGGCCACCGGTGGCCCTGGATGTGTCTTCCTGCTGCCCCCGGCAAGAGGCCTGCACCGGAGGGTACGGAGTGCCTGACAGGGGAGTGGCTGAGTGGTCAGGTGACGTGGCCAAGTCTTCCACAGCTCAATCCCAGGCCGGCCAGACCATCCTCCCCAGGGGGCCAGGAGCTCCACCTGCAAATTTACACCCACTATTTTCCTCTCCCCCTCTCCAGCCTCAGGTCACCCCCCCCTTCCCTTCCTTGGCTTCCACTGCCACCCCAGCGCCTGAGGCCTGTACTCCCACTGCAGCCCCTAGATCCACAAGGGTCAGCTCTCCTGTGTCGGGGCCCACATAGACACAGCGCTCCCATATCCACACTCTCCTTCCCAAGACATGAGGGTCTCGCTGCTCTGCCTGTGCTGAAAGGAGCCTGAGGCCCAGGCCCCTGCCACGCCAGGTGGACCCACATCGTACCCCTGGACCCACGTGCCTCTCCCGGTGGCATCACATCTCCACCCCGCCCTCTTGGAACTCCTCCTGGGGCTGAACCCACGCCGCTGTCTTTGTATCCGCTGGGCATCCCCTGGGTGCCAGGCTCTGTGCTAGGAGTCAAGGATTCGAACCAAGAAAGACCACACATTTCCCGCCCCCTGAAGCTCCCAGTCTTCCCAGGGAGGCAGAGGCAGACAGCTGGGGAAGAAGCAGCCTCCATGGGAACACGTGCTCCCAGAGGCACGTGGGCCTGGAGGCCACACAGGAGTGCTCACAGCCACAGACGGCCAGCGCCTGACACGTCGATCACAGCTAAAGAAACGGCAGTATATTCCCTCCGTGGGACATTCCACAGCAGGGGTTGACAGACGTGTTCTGTAAAGGGCCAGATAGTAAATATTTTCCACTTCGCGGGCCATATGGTCTCTCTCGCAACTGCTCAACGTTGCCGATGGAGGGTGACAGCAGTCCTAGATGGTCTACAAATGAATGAATGTGGCCGGGTTCCAATAAAACTTTATTTATGGACACTGAAATGTGAATATTGTATCGTTTTCACGTGTCGTGAAATATTCTTCTCTTGGTTTTCCTCCAACCATTAAAAACATAGAAAAAAACCGCTCCTACCTCTCAGGCTGTACCTAAAGGCGGCGGGCTCCATTTACTGCCCCCCCCACCCGCCGGGGCCACTGTTCGTGATCCCTGCTCTTCAGCAACGAAAATACACAAACTACACCCACACCCACAACCGGACAGATCTTGCAAAAACATAACTTGGAGCAAAAGAAGCAGGTAGCGAGAAGAATACCCAGCATCACTCTGATTATACAAGTTCAACGACAGGCAAGATTAATCCATGATTCAGGGACACACACTGAGGGATAAAACTATAAAGAGACCCCAGGAAGCAAGTGCCCCGAGAGTCAGGATGGGCGAGAGGGGTGTCTAGGTGGCGGCCAGGGGGCCCAGGGGCTCTGGAGTCCCGCGGGGTTCTGGGGATGGTGGTCACACGGGCCTTTGTTTTATGGTATTTATTGTACTTCACCGTATAGGTATCATAGCTCACAACTTAAAAAGAGAAAGCCACGATAATAGGGCCAACTGGAAGAGCATCTGAACCCCTACCTGACAGGCATTTATAATCCACCTGGAATCTAGCCCAGTGGGATTCGTATCCCACTGCTCGGCCGAGAGACCCTGGTCTCCAGTCAGACTGAACCTCTCCCCATCCCCTCCCCCCCGGCTCTGCCTTCTGGCCTCCCTGTCTTTATTCCCGCTGTGCTTGCCACCCACCCACCTGCTCTGCCTCCTCCCCCTCTCGGCCCCCCTGCCCCTGCCAACACTCCCCCTGCCCCACCTGCAGCGGAGAGGTGCTTCTCTCCGCCTGCCTTGAAAGCTCTTTATTGGGATTAGACAAAGATGAAAAGCAGAGGCCAATCCTGACAGAGGCTCGGAGCTGCAGGGAAGAAGGCAGGAGGCTCCTGAACATCTTTTGGACAACAAAGGGAGCAGTGACACCTGAGTCCAGAGCAAAGGGGGAGGGGAGCAAACCTGCCTCCGTAACTCTCTCCTTGGGTCATGTTCTGTCATGTTCTCTGGGCAAGTCTCAGCGTTTCCACCAGGATGCAAGTAGGGGGTGTTCACCTCCAGGTCCCCCTCCACCCCAGTGCCCAGAACTGGTCCTCCTCCGTGGATATTTGAGAAAGAAATATGGCCCAGAGTTCTGGAAAGGCCAGGAAGGGAAGGGGGACTGACATTTGTTGAGGACACAGAGGCTCAGAAAGGTTAAGTAACGTGTCTACGGTCACACAGCAGTCAGTAGAAGAAGGTAGGACTTGAACCCCTGCCTGGCCCCAAAGCACTTGCAGGTGACTAAAGCCTGGTGGAGGCAGGGCTCGAGCAGATGTACAGCTGCTCCCAGGAGAGCTGAGTCTCAGGTTGGGGTGACTCACCTCTGGGGGAGAGCAGTTGCCCGTGAGACCACAAGTGGCTGCCAGACCTTTTGAGAAAAGTAGAATTTGCAGAGAGCTCAAAAGACTGGAGGAAAGCAGGCCTGAGTCTCGGCTCACGACAGGAGGAGGAGCGCTGGGAGCAAGACAGGTCCTGAGACACCATCCCATAATGCGCCAGAGCCCACTGGCAAGGTCAGAGAGACCCCAAGGAGACCGTGGGCTCGCTAAGATATCCAACCGGCCAACCGATGAGTTTCCATTGGCTCTGCTAGGCTGGCAGGTAGCTGAGGTTCTCTAAGCCCCAGCCACTCAGCCTTAGGGTGTGACACCAGGCAGCAACCACTATCACACCCATTTAACAGATGAGGCAATTGAGGCACAGAGATATTAGGAACTCGCCCAGGGCCCTGGGGTGAATCACAGAGCTCAGGTGGAAAGTCAGGGTGAATGCCCTGGCGTATGTACTCAACCCTGCATCACACCGTGGCTCAGGGAAGTGACACTGCTGTCCCCAGGCTTCAGTGACAGAGCGAGCCAGGCACCTGCAGGGCAGGACCAGGAGTGACTGTGCTGTCTGCTGCTCTGGGACGTTCTAGGGGACCACGAGGGTTTTTCACCTCTTGTGAAAGAGCAGAGTTCTCTTTTGTACACCTTTGCTGCAATACTGGGCGGGGGCGGGGGGAATCTGCTGTTTGTTTACAGTTAAGATGGTTACAAAAGTGCTTTTCACCAGGGCATCCCGCAAAGTGCCAAAGTGCCGTCCACCGTTACCCTGATGTGCTGGGTCCCTTCCGGGGAGGAGGGGCCACACAAAAAGAAAGCATGAGAATTTGAGGGAAAGTGAGTTAGAAACAACTGAATCTGGTGCACTGTCACCAGCAAGCTGCATTCCTGGGGCCATCTCTGCCCCGGCCACCTGGGCGGGAGCGGGGTGGGGGTGTAGGATGGGGGCGCAAGGTGTGCAAGATGAAAGGAGATGATGTCACAGGGGCCCAGCCCAGGAAGCCTGCAGTAGGACCACAGCCAGCTCTTACCTCCTGGGGGTAGGGGAGTGAAATTTTTTTTTATGAGGAATGTTCTTTGTAAAGAAAGCTGAGAGGTGGGCGCCTGGGTGGCTCAATCTGTTGAGCGTCTGTCTTCTGCTGAGGTCACGATCCCGGGGTCCTGGAATTGAGCCCCACCCTGGGCTCCCTGCTCAGTGGGGAGCCTGCTTCTCCCTCTGCCCCTCCCCCTCCCCCCTGTTCATGTGCCAGCGTGCGCTCACTCTCTCGCTCTCTCTCTCTCATAAATAAATAAAATCTTTTTAAAAAGCTGAGAAGAGCCCCGGAGTCCACTGCCAAGGGTCCTGGCTTGGGGTTCAGGCTGACTCAGGTCTAAAGCTGACCTCCACTCACCCTCTGGGTCTTGGGTAAGCTACCTGGCCTCCTGGGCCTCCGTTTCCCTGTTCTTAAGTGCTTCCAGCAGTGACAGTACGCCCAGGGTGGCTGGAGGGGGGCTGACTGTGAGAGTAAAGCCCAGAGCAAGTGCTCCAAGGGGCTAATTCACGAGAGTAAGAAGAGCCATTCTTGTTTATGGCAGAGGATGAAGCAGATGTGGGGGGCAGCCCCCAGAAGCCTCATAAAAGTCTGGGTGAATAGGAAGCAAAGCACCTAGGCTGCTCAGTGGGGTGGGGGGACCCTGGGAATCCAAGAGGGCCCAGGCTGCCCTGGGAGGGACTGAGCTGGAGGGACCCCAGTGTGGACAGCCCTGGAGAGACACACTCCTGGGAGTTCCCTGGTCCGGATGACCTGCCACAAGGCCACACACCCCAGGAGTCTGGCTTGGACACAGGCTGCCCCATTTCTGAGGGGACCTGAGACCAGGAAAGGGGGCACGGCGTTGGCCCAGGGAAAGGCATCAGCTCCTGTTGTGAAAGAACACCAGGTGGCCTCTGGTTACACGTTAGGAAATGGGGAGTGCCACCCTTTCTGGCAAGAGTGACGATTTTGTGTCCCAGGGCACAGTGCTCCTGGGGACCTACCCTGGGCCGCTCCCGTCTCCCCGGCTAATGTGGGGAACAAGGCTGAGCCTGGCCCTGCCGCTCGGCAGATTCCGACCCGTGGGGGTGAGCTGTCCCTCCCCCACCGACCCCACACCTGCCTGTTTGAGGGCCAGGGGTCAGGTTGTGGGAGGAAGGCTGTTCACACGGCAGCGAGGGGGGAGCGCTGCCCCCACCCCTTTAAAAGCCACCTCAGTGAGGCATTAGCGAACCATCTCCCAGATCCCTGAGGCTTTCCCTGTGAAGTCTGCAACGTTCAAACGCAACCAGCAAATCTCCCGAGACAGGTCCCCAGGAATTAGCCGCACAGGCGGATGAAAGCCACTCTGATGTGCCAGCCAGAGGGCTCGTGGCAAGAAGGGAGGCAGCGTACCTGTGAGCTGCAGGGTCCAGGGAAACAGGAGCAAACCCAGGAGCCAGGGGCCCGAGGACGTGTCCGGCGGGGCCCGCCACCACGGAGGCCAGCTCTCCATCGGGGCCTCCTGTTCAATGTTCCTCTTTTGTCTCAAGTTCACAGGAGGGGATGGCCTGCTGGCAGCCACAGTTCCCCTTTGAATCCCCACAAAGCTCCTCCCTGGCCACACTTCTGCTTCCTCAGGGCCTCACTGGGTCCGCTCCCCGTAATAACCCTGGACTTTCTGAGCAAGAAGTGGGAACAGCCCCAGGCCAAGTGGCCACCAAGTGAGGAATCTGGGGCATGCGCGCTTCCCGGCAGGGCCTCCCCATCCACCCCGTGTTGGGGTGCTGCTTCCCCCATCCCCTTCGAGCTGGTGGCCCATCCGGTAGACACTGGTGACAGAGGGGACACAGGATTCCCACGAGTAACTCTGGGGTTCAGTTCAGCAGCTCACAGCTGAAACTTTTAAAACTGTGTTCACAGACTTCCCATCAGAAATTGTCCAAGGGCCCCTGGGTTCATGTGCTCGTCCCAGTGCAGGGTTCTGGGGGGTGGTGGAGGTCGGGGGGGATCGACTGGGGGCAGGTGCATGATGGAGAAAGGGCAGGCAGTTAGGGTGAGGGCAGGAGCCCACGGTTTCAGGCCTGACTGGTGCCAGGCCAGCTGCCCGTCATCAGCGCGGCAAGGGCCACCGCGGGCCCAGTATAGAGGCCTAGCAGTGACCTCCTCTCTGACTCACCTGCAGTGTCCCTCCCCCGTGAAGCTGCCCTCAGCCTGAGCTCACCCCTCCCCCACCAGGAGGCAAATGAATGGCCTGGAGCCACGGCCCCTGCCCTCACCTCCAGCAGGCATCCTAACTACTGGCACCCCTTCCCCAGCAGACTGGAGCTGTTACCCTTGGCCTTCTGGAGCCCAGCCCTGGACCAAGTTGGATGAGGTGGGGGGGTAAATGTTTGCCTGCGGGCCCGGGGAGGCAGAGGGAAGGGGTCTGGGGGTGGAGGGGAGGACCCCAGCACACGGGCAAGCAGAGGAGGCTGGAGGAAAAGCACGTGTTAGCACTTTACCGTATCCTTTCCCCAGGAGTGCCCATCAACCGTCAAGACAAACGTGATTATTCCAATTTTACAAAAGAGAAAACTGTGCCCTTAAGAGGCAAAGCACCTCGCTCAAGATCAGGGCAGGTACGTGGGGCCAGAATTCAATGCCCAGCTGTGCGACGCCTGCGCCTCTCTCCACCCCACGCAGCCCCCAGCGACGGCACGGAAGGGGTCCAGTTTTGGTCCTTCTTCCAAACGCTTTCCCCTCAGCTGCTTTGCACCTGCACAATGGAAGCCAGGAGGGGTTGCCCACCGACCCCCGCAGCACCAGGAGGGCAGCCCACCAGGTGAGGAAGACGTATAGACGCCAGCCACTTCCCACGGGCTGGGGGGCGGCGGGGACCCCAGTGGTACTGACTGTTGATCCATCACGGTGATCCATGACCGCACATGTCACAGTGAGACACAGATAATCTGCTTCACGCTGTTTCCGACTCCGGGGGGAGCAGGTTGTCTAAGCACCTCGATGCCATGGTGATAGACGTCACGTTAATGCCTCCGTGCACAGAGGGAGCGTTCTAGCAGCAGCGGTCTGTGCCTCTAGCAGTCTCTTTATGACTTGGCACTGGGAGGCGGCTGAGAGCCAAGCCGCCTCAGAGCATGGACACAGGCTCTGCCCCCGCTCCCGTCCATGCAGGTGCCGCTCTGTGTCCTCCACACACAAAGCCCTCAGCCCCTAAACACGGCAGCCCCGATCTGCACCCCGGAGCCCTGGGAGCTCTGCGGCTTCTGGGTGTGGGTCTGGCGTGTGGTCTCTGGCCTGTCCGGGGCCGCCTCTATCACCTTCGCCTCTGACTGCCCCCGGGCTCGGCGCAGGGCAGGCAGCTAGTACGCGCTGGGTAAACATCGGTGTGAGTGGATGGACGAGTGGATGAGCTGAAGGTGGGGTAAAGTGCCTTCCCCCCAGGCTTGCTGTGAAGGCGGTGCCTACCACTGAGCCTGGCACAGAGCAGCGTCCTAACAGGCTGCGGGGGGATGGCCACTCCTGGCAAGAGGCGGGCACAGGCCTTGGCAAGGAGCCGGGGGTCCCGGGCTGGCCTGCCAGGTCCTCGGGAACCAGGTGATGGAAATGAAACCACAGCACATTGAGAAACCTCATTTTCACCAACACGTTCCACCTGCTCTCACCCCTGTGGCTGCCAAGCAGTGAAGCTGCTTGGATCTGATGCCTTCTCCTCCCCCGGGCTCCTGGCGGGGGCTTCGGGTAAGCAGGGCCGGGAGGGGCAGGGGATGTGGGCTCTGGTGGCACCCCCCACCCCAGTGGGTAGCCATGGGCCAGGCCTCCACAGCTGAGTTTGCGGGTGAGGTCCCTGGGGACGGTGCACTTCGGACTCCAGCTTGTCCTGACATCTGTCCGAGTGTATATCCACCTGTCCCTTCACATCTTGCTGAGCGCCTATCCCGCACTGGGCGCCGGCCTCAGCGGGTAGATGCAGAAGCAAGAGACCCAAGCTTCGAGGGGCCCACCTCTGGGTGAGGGGCCATCATCCCAGTACAACTAAGCAATAACATAGATTCATTCAGAGCAGTTACTAAACGCCAAGACCCTGTCCAGGACACTCTGAATCCACGAATCAACTCAATCCTCGCCGCAGCCCCAGAGGTAGGCACTGCAACCAACTCCATTTTACAGACGGGGACACCGAGGCACAGGGAGGTTAAAATAAAATTTGCCAGGGGCACCTGGGTGGCGAGGTCCGTTAAGCTTCCGACTCTTGGTTTTGGCTCAGGTCATGATCTCAGGGGCGTGAGATAGAGGCCTGTATCGGGCTCCTCGCTGGGCGTGGAGCCTGCTTAAGACTCTCTCTCCCTCCCTCTGCCCCTCCCACTTATGTTCTCTCTCTCAAATAAATAAATCTTTTTTAAAAATAAAAAAATAAAATTTGCCTAAGGTCCCAAAGCTAAGAAATGTGTCCAGGGGAACTGACTCTGAGGATAACCCCAGGCTCTGGGGTCCTATCTACTCTTCCAGCCTGCTTTAATAGCAGAAGTGGGTACAGAGCCAAGAGGGGGCACAGGAAGAGGTTACTCAGGGTGAAGGGAGGAGGGAGTGCCAAGGAGGGCTTCATGGAGGAGGGGGCAGCCCTGAAGGAGGAGGAAATGGGAGAGCACAGATGTCCCCGGCAGTCCAGAGGTGCCTTATCCACACGACTACAGCGTTCCAATCTGGACCAAAATTACTGGTCTGTTTTCGGTTTAGTTCCCGTGCACACTTACTAAGTGCCTACTGTGTACCAGGCAGTGGAAGACAGAACGTAAGTCATAGTTCTGCCCTCAAGTTGCTCCCCATTTAGAGAAGAAAACAGAACCCCCAGACAGGATTTCCAGCTGCCCTGAGCAAGCAAAGGTGAGGCCCCTGGCCTGGCTGCTTTGGTTCCCACACCCAGGAGCTGCCTGTCTTCTCTGTGTTTCCTCCCCAGGCCAAACTGTGAATGGTGGGTTCCCAGAAAGCAGCAGTGTGGGGGGACCCGGACCACTCTTCCCCCTTCTCCAGCTGCAGGAGGTCATGTCCTCTCTCCCCACAGACTCCAGCACCAGGAGGAGCCCTCCAGTTGGATGGGCCCCCTCAAAGCAGCCCTCTGCACTGGCCTGGTGCTCGAGACGGAGAGCGTCCACTCCATCGAGCACCCTCCCCACTGGAGAGGGCTGCTGGGGAGGGCAGGCTCCCTCCCATCCTAGCACCCCCCATCCCCCCTTCTGCAGGTTGGGGAAGCAGTGAGCCTACTCCCGAGAGTAGACCTGACCACTAAGCCAGGGGCGCAATTCAGCCTGAGACCCGGCTGTGACTCAGTTGAGGGGACCCTTCTAATTGTGAGCTGGGCTGGCCCACAGGACACCGGGCTCCTTTCTTGGAGAAAATGAGCTCCCTGTCACTGGAGGTGTGCAAACCCACCTGGAGGCCATTGTCCCTGCATGCTGCTCAGAGATTCCTGCCCTGCTTGTAAGGTTGACTGGGCCCATCTCCAAAGCACCTTCCTTGTTCAAGCCAGTATTTTTGCCTGATTATTAAATATTTGTCTCATGCCAGACATTGTTCTAAAGGCTTTTCATGTATTGACTACTTCAGGCCTCACAGAAACCTCGAGTAGATAAGTATTATTATTGCCCCTATTTTACAGATGAAGAAACTGAAGATCAGAGAGCATAAGGCACTTGCCCAAGGCCACACAGTGCGTAGGCACACGGACAAAGACACGAGCTCCCATGATTGCACTTTTAATCATTATGTTCTCTTGCAAAATTCACTTGATTCTCCCAGCAGGGCTGGTATGATAACCCTCATCGTACAGATTTAGTGACGGAGAGAAATCGTGCAAATGATCTGCTCACAGTCACAGAGGGAATCAGAGGCATATCTGGGACCAGAGACCGGGGTTTTCCTGAGGGACACACGCTCAGAGTTAAACAAGTCTCTCCCTGCTAGCTCTGTTGGGGGAAGGCAGCGAGGAGGCAGTGCCCCCTCCTCAGCCCCTGCCACACAGAAAATAATCCTTAAGATCTGGGGGGGGTGGGGTGGGGAGATGGCCTCATTTTTCAGTATTTACTCCATGTACACCATGTGCCAAGGCCTTCTTAGGCTTAGCTCCTTGGTACGACTGTGTCCCTAGGAGAGATAAGCACCGACCAGAAGGCTCATCATTGAAGGTCCTCAGGTGGCAAGCACCCGAGCCTTGGTCTTGAACTGATGGGACCATTCCTGTCCCCAGCGGCCACACGGGACAGCCCCGCGTTGTCCTGTGCCAATGGCGCCACCTGGTGGCACAAAGGGGAACGCTCACCGGAGGTGTCTTTCCCCGTCCCTTCTTTCCCCTCTAGGGGTCTTGGGCTGCCAGGGGCTGCCACCCGGCAAGCTCCGGCTCCGGAATCGGAATCGAGAGGGAGCACGATGGAGTGGCGGGAGCAGGGCGGGGAAGGGGGTTGTCCGGGGCCAGCAGGACCGGGCGGGGGGTGGTGCGGGACCAGGGGGCCTGTGGGAACAAGCACAGGGCTGGCTGGCTGGCTGTGCAATGCCCTTCCCAGGGATAGAAGCGTCCTTTCGAGCAGGACCCCTGGGTTCTAACAAGCTGCTTTGCTGGGAACTGTATAAAATCCAATTGGGGGAAACCATCGGAGCCAGTTATCGGCCACCAGGCAAACCAGTCCCATGGTTTTGCAGTGACAACCCGAGACTTTCTGAGCAGGCCTCCCACAGTGAGTTCAGCCAATTAAGGGAACAATTAGCCTCCCCTGAGGTGAATTCATGCATTGTCACCCCACACAGTCCTGGGGTTTTGTGAGCCAGAGGGCCTCAGTGTCCTGTGGGCAGAGGGGTGTGTGTGGCAGCCAGTAATTATCCGGATTTCTGGCCCCACCCCGAGATTCAGCTCTGAGAGGCCAGGGGATCTGTATTTTAGCATCCCATGGTTCTCACACTGGAGAAACTGCCTGAAGCACGTTCAAGGCACATTCCCAAGGGGCTGTGGGCAGGGCGGTGGCAGCTTTCCAGGAGGCCTGCTTGGAAGAGGCCAGGAGGAGCCCTTCAAAGAGATTTGATCCTCCCTCCTTCCCTCTCCTCCTTCCCCCTCCCTTGGGAGGCCAGCAGGTGTCCTGGGAATAGAGAACCAGCTCCCTCACTGTGCCTCCCCACCTCACCTTCTAAGCCAATGGGGGCAGTTTCTTCATCTACCATCTGGGATGAAATACCTCCCTTGTACAGATTTGGTAAAAAATAGCTGGGAGTGAGGGGAAAGCACTGTGCAAAGAATAAGATGTTGGTTGAAAGTGGCTGCTCTGCCTTAAACTCTTCCTGAGCCTCTTTCCTGTATAGGTCTTATGTGGGGCTTGGGGGATGGGCAGAGAGCAACAAGGGTCCAGCGAGGGGAGATGGGACAGGTACAGACATCCAGGGTGTGTGGTTAGGGATGAGGAAATCCATGGAGGGTGACAGGTCTGGGAGAGACAGCGGGGAGATATTTGGGAAGGGTGGGGAGTGGGGACGGGAGGAGGGGCAGGAGAGGAGACCCCCAGCAGACTCCTGTCTTGGAGCTGGCCCCTGTTAGGGCTTCAGGGGGTCAGGGGGCTGGGCAGGGGCAGGGGAATCTCGGGGGACTCTCCCACCAGCTTGGCCTGATTCCTCAAGAAAGCTTTCTCGCCTCTCCTGCTCTCCCTCTCCTCTCTGCCCAGAAGGTTCTCTTCCTCCCACTTCTCTTCAGTGCACTATGCTAGAGCATTTCTCTCAAATACCCCATGGCTGGGGAGACCTGGGTCACAGGCAGAAGGCCCTGGGTCCAGAGACAGCAAAGAACCCAGGCCAGCACCTCAAATTCTTACAGGAGTCTAGAATTACCTCTAACGACCCACCAGAAACTTTGGATCCCTCTAGCATTCATTCAACAAACCTCTCAGGGGCATTGCTCCGGGCCATCCTGTCCTGGATGCCCTCCATCTAGAGCCTGACACACACAGCTGAGTCACAACCCTGTGGGAACCCAGTGTGAAAGGGATACAAGCCCAGACCAGGCTGAGCCTCCCCAGAAGCCAAGGCCACGGCATGGCATTCACAAAGGCTCAGAGAGAAGCTCCTAGGAGTAGGAGACAATGACCCAGCCGGAGGGACCGGGGTGTGATGCCATGAGCAGCGGAGGCGGACCTGGAAGGCCTCCCCCCTCCCCATCCTTTGCTGAAACTACCTTTGCTCTCCAGTGACAATGGTCAGATGAATAAGACCATTTATTTTTCTGTTAAAAAATTACCGGTAGCACAACCACTATCGATTTCTACTGTTTTCATTTCGCGTGTACAGATTTTCAGCCACGTCTGAGTTGAGCCGCTTTCCAGCCATTCGTGGAAGCCCTGGCATCATTCATGATAGGGTGTCTGAGTGGAAAGATTTTCTCTGGAACACAGCTCGTTTGGAAGTTGAGACACTGCCTGTACTTACTGCGGTGAAAATCCCATTCTGTACAAAACGCCCAGCCATCCCCAGGAGATGCTGCCTGTCTTTCTAGGACCCGAAGTCTCCAGAGGACACGCGGATCAACAGTAACCACAGACTGCTCTGCGTCCAGATAGAAGGAGGAAGAGAAAACATCAGCCTTGGGCTTGTCGTCCCGTGACATTTCCTGTAGGTCACAGCAGACATGGCAGCCCGGGGTGGGGGCAGAGATTTCCCTCCCCCAGAAGCCTCCTCCCCAGGGAAAGCCCCCCACCCCCCACCCAGGGCCAAGGGAACATATTTTCAGGTTTTTTTTATCCAACTTGGAAGAAAGTCTTCCTTAGGCAGCAGCCCTGCCCAGTGGGGAGGCCTTTGTGTCAGCACCTTCCAGAGAGGCACAGAGGATGGGGCCATCCCTGAGCCGCCCCTGAGATGGGGCTGGGCCCCTTGCTCCACACCCTCTGACCTCAGGGGAGGCAGGAGGCCCTTTGTCACCTGAACCCACTCCTCCCAGCTTCCTGTGACACCACCACCCATGGGGCGTCCAGCCAGGGGCAGCTGGGCCTGGCCAGGGTCTGGAGTCAAGGGGGAGGGGGTAGGGGGAGACCCAAGGGGAACTGGGAAGCCATCTTTGCCAGATGTGGGCTTTGCTGCCTCCTCTTGGCCACCCTGCCGGGTCAGCTCTGTCCTATCCACCTCTTGCAGATGAGGGACCTGACGCTCAGAGACAGGACATCCCTTTCTAAGGCCACACAGCCCGAGGGCAGAGCTGGGGTTTGACTCCAGTCTGCCAGCTGGTGCTGCCTTGTGACATCCTTCGGGGTGTCTGCACTCCCTGGCTGGATTGCAGGCTCCCTGTGGCCTCCCCCAGCCCCTCAGCTGCTCCCCCTGCGGCAGCCCTCCGTCCCCAGGGGTTGACAGGAACACTGGTGCTCAGGCCACGCACATGTTCCTCTTGAATGAACGAGTGAGAAATCGGGAAGAGTCCCGGTGGGAGGCCCTTTCTCTAGCGCAGAGGTGAAATGCACCCCACAGGGAATTCGGACCACGTTAACAATCTTGAAAGACTTTGGCCCTGACTTGTGGAACGAAGATCAAGAGTCCGAGAACAGAATCTGGGCCTACTTAGGAAAGAACTGGCTGACCTGTGGGACTCTAAAGTCATAGGAAAGTGGGCCTCACAACGCAATTCTTCCTTCAATCCAATTCTACATGTGTTTGAAGGTTGCCGGGGGTCCTGAGCTCGGTGCTGAGAATATAGGAAAAGTAAGTAAGATCCCCACCTCCCCTAGTCTTTCCCTCTGGTCACAGACACCACCCTCAGGGACACAGTGCAGAAGCTGAGGGGAAGGGAGGGGACTAATGAGGAGTCTGGGGGGCTGGGGCAGCCAAGGGGCAGGTGGGGAGGGCAGGAGCAGGAGACCTTGGCTGTTTGGGGAACATGGTGGAGGGAGCTGAGGGAGGGTGGTGGACAGGCTCAGTGGGCCTCCTGGGGTCCTGGTCTGCCGCTCCTGCCACCTCCCCTCCCTCTCCCTTGTCCCTCTCTTGGCTCTCCCCCACCACTTCTTTCTGCTGTGTCCCCAGTGACTGGAGGTTCGAAGCTCACCGAGCAGCCCCACCCTGGATGAACGGTCTCCCCTTGGGGTTTTTCCCACAGATCCTTCTACCTGTCCTTGCCACAGCGGAGGACAGGGATGTGTGGCCCCCAGCCTCCCCTTCTGCAGGCCAAGACATCCCCAGTCCTGTTCATTCCCCTGAGCTGGCTTCCAGACCCTTCCCCACAGAAGGCTCCTCCAGCCTGCATGTTCCTGGTGCCTAGGTGGGGTCTGGCCAGGTCAAGGTCAGTGGGACCATGCCCCTCCCTCATTCTTGAGTGCCTCCTCAAAGTGCCTAGCTCCTTTTGGGTTCCCCATTTCCTCCGAGTTGCTGGTTGACCCTCTGCTGTACCCCCTCTAGGCCCCAGGAAGCCTTTCCTGCCCCTGGGAATGTGGGAACCCCCCGGGATGTGAATCCTCTTTCCTGGTAAACCATGGTGCTAACACTGGCTTCCTGCATGGCAAAGCCCTGCCCTTTCTGGAAGAGACCCATCAGGATGGCCGGTTGGGGAGAAACTTTTTGGAAGGTGGTCCCCCCTGGTCTCCCAGCCCAGTGCCTTGCATCCATGGCTGAGACTGTCCACTGGTGATTTCAATTTAGAAAAAGGCTTTCTCAGGGCGCCTGGGTGGCTCAGTCAGATACGTGTCTGCCTTCAGCTCAGGTCATGATCTCAGGATCCTGGGATTGAGCACCCCCCCAATATGGGGCTCCCTGCTCAGCGGGGAGTCTGCTCATCCCTCTCCCTCTGCCCTTCCCCTCGTTCATTCTCTCTCTCTCTTAAATAAATAAAATCTTTTTTTTAATTTTTTTTAAAAGATTTTATTTATTTATTCGACAGAGAGACAACCAGCGAGAGAGGGAACACAAGCGGGGGGAGTGGGAGAGGAAGAAGCAGGCTCATAGCAGAGGAGCCCGATGTGGGGCTCGATCCCATAACGCCGGGATCACGCCCTGAGCCGAAGGCAGACGTTTAACCACTGTGCCACTCAGGCACCCCAATAAATAAAATCTTTTTTTTTTTAAAGATTTTATTTATTTATTCAACAGAGATAGAGACAGCCAGCGAGAGAGGGAACACAAGCAGGGGGAGTGGGAGAGAAAGAAGCAGGCTCCCAGCAGAAGAGCCTGACATGGGGCTCGATCCCATAACGCCGGGATCACGCCCTGAGCCGAAGGCAGACGCCCAACCGCTGTGCCACCCAGGCGCCCCCCAATAAATAAAATCTTAAAAAAAAAAAAAAGGCTTTCTCAGGCTCTGGGACCCACACTCTGTGAGGAAGCTCAGAGGTTAGGCAAGGACAACACTCCCACACTAAGCATGGCCCATGGGAGGAACCAAAACCATCTTTGTGGGACATCCAAGAAAGATCTGGGGAAGGTGACAAAGAATTGGCATCTGTTAAGGATTCAGGAGTTCTATGGGCGCTTTACCCACGTGATCTCATGGCCATGAGGGGCAGGACTCACTGTTGGGTAGGGAAGGAACTCAAGCTGAGAAAAGCAAATCGGCCAGAGTCCCGGGGGGGAGGACGTGGCAGGACCAAGCACCTCTCTAAACCACCTGTTTTCAGCAGAGAGAAAGTTGGGGTCTGAGGCTTGTGCAGTTTTGAGGGGGTTCTCACTGAAAAAAAAAAAAAAGACCCATAACTGCAAAGCCAGAATTAGGTATAACTGAATATTAACTTCCCCTCTAATGAGAACAGAACTCACAAGTTACAAATTCTAGAAGGCCGACAAATACCATCGACAATCCAGCAACTTGGGAAAACAGGATCTTTGGTATTAGCTTCCGACCACCTCTGTAATAGATTCCCTGTGATTTGCTTCCCTCTGACCCCCTTTGTCCGATGAGGATTCTGTAATGCCCCATTTTGCAGAGAGAATACAAACTTTGGCCAAGTTTCCTTCAAACGCGAGCAGGAAGAATTCAGGGCATGTCAAACTTTCTCATGCAGGGACTGACCTTAAAGGCTCCTTGGATGGACAGCAAGGCGAGGGGGTGGGGGGGGGGGAGACAGCATGGCTTTGACACCCTCTTTGCAGGGGCCTATAATAACTTTTGTGTTATCTTTGTTCGATGGTGCTATTTCGTGTCAAATAAGCAGAAAATGTAAATCTTTTTCTGTAGGGTTCATTGGAGTCTCTCTTCTTTATTCATTGGTGCGAATATTCCTGGAAGCCCTCCATTCCCTTGACTGCCCAGTAACTGAACTGTGGAGGTAACTGAACCATGCAAAACAGCCCATCAGCCAGAGCCAAACGCCTTCCCAAATCACCCTCCCCCGAAATCCCAGGGCCAGTCCCACCACCCACCTGGATGAGAGGTGGGAAGGGAGGGAGTCAGGTGGAAAGAGGTGTAACTGGGGTTAAAACGGCTCAATATTTGGATGCCTGGGTGTCTCAGTTGGTTGAGTGTCTCCCTTTGGCTCAGGTCATGATCCCAGGGTCCTGGGATGGAGCCCCCACATTGAGCCCCCACATCAGGCTCACTGCTCACTGGGGAGCCTACTTCTCCCTCTGCCTCTGCCCCTCCCCTCACTCGTGCTCTCTCTCAAATAAATAAAATCTTAAAAAAAAAGAAAGCTCAACATTTGCAAACTCTATAGAAATGTACGACCATGTGACCACATAGCAATTACATATTGCAAATCAACAGCAAAAAAAAAAAAAAAAAAGGATTTGTTTTTACCGAATGGCACGGAGGAAACAGGCGAGCAGGCGGCAGGTGCATGCAGGCAGGCGGAGCCCAGCCACTCCCTGGCTGTTCCAGAGAAAAGTGTCCAAAGGAGGACAGAGCCACCAAACTTCTGCTAGTGTTTGATCTCACTCTAAGGCCCAACCTTCGAAACAAGGCTGCAGGTAGGGGTGGCCTCTGCCTTATGCAGAACCTGAGCCTGGATTTGGAGGCAGGGGATCTGGGTTCAAGGCCCCCCCCCCCCCCCCCCGGGCCTGCCACTTCCTACCTGAGGGACCTTGGGCAAGTCATGAGTGCCCTCTGAGCCTCTCCGGCCTCCTAGCAAGGCACTCCAGAGAGCACTGCGTATTCCCCTGCTAGGCCAGGCTGAAGAGAAGAGGAAAGGCCATCAGGAGCAGAAAAGTACGCCTGTGGGCTGTAAGAGACAATGGATGTGTAGGGGGGAATACGGACGGGAGGGCTCTGTTGGGGTGGAGCCTGGGAGCTCATCTACCTCCCCAGGTATGCAGGAGGGATGGTATTTCTGAATCAGGAACCTGAGCCAAATTCCAAGCTGGACTGTGGTTTACCAGCAAGCCGGGCCCCTAGAACCTCCGTCACCCTGGCCTGAGGCTGTCCTTGCACACCCTGCGTGCTCTGCCCAGCCAGTCCATGCCAAACGGAACAGCCAGGCTCCAGGGAGAGACAGGCCCCATTTCATTCTCCCCTTCAGGCTTGACAGATGACGGGAGACTCCTCCTCCCGCTGAAGAGAAATCCAGCCCACACTTTGCCTCCAACTCAATCGCGGAGGACTCGGCCCTTCATCCTGGCATCAAAGTCTGTTTGATCAGCTTTTCATCCATTTTCCGAAAAGGTGGGATTTAAGGATGTTCTGAATCTTGCAGGACTAGAAGTCTTGCACCCTGACAATATATTGGTGCGGCCGCCAACCTGCCCTCGGGTGGATGCCCTGCTCTGTGCCTGCCCTGCTCTGTGCCCGCCCCTTTCCCCCACCCCACACCCTTCTGCCAGAGCCTGTAGGAGGGAGTTGGGAGAGGCAGGGGGACCTGTCCTTACTGGGTAGAGATCTAGTGCCCCCTGGAAGTCAGAGAGGACAGGGTAGCAGAGGGGTTGGGGTGACGCAGGATAAGGGGGCCTCTCTGTCCTGACATCCTGGATCTGGAGCTGCCCCACTCAGACTTCCTGCCAGTAAAGGAGCTGGTGCAGGTCAAGTGTTCCGCATCCCGTGTATTTAATAAGAAGCTTTCTCGTTTGCTGGCAAATCCCAGTTTTACTGAGCATTTTTTCAACCATTTTCTCCCTTGAGCAAGAATCCTGTTGGGTGGCAGTTCCCCATGTTTTCAGAGAACAGAGTGGGGATCTGAGAAACTGCCAAGTTCATGAGTCACGATCGAGGAGGGCCACGGGTCCGTTGGTCAAGTGATGGGAAAGGCCAGGGGTACCTGGTGGGGCGCAGGCTTCAGGGCCAGGGAGCCGGGGTCTCGGCAGGCAGGGCTGTGGGTGGCAGGGCTCTGGACCAGGGCTCAGGGTGAGGAAGGAGGCAGAACACAGCAAGGAGAACACCGAGGATCCAGCAAAGGTTGCTAAGAGGCAGAGTGAAATCAGAGCTCAGAAAGTGCAATATGCAAAGACCTATAAAGAAAAGCACACTCCCACCTCCCAGTCCCTCTCCCCAAAAAAGTCTATACCCTCAAGCTTGCCTGGGACTCCGCTGACTCTGCACACAGAGAAAGCCACAGTTGGGGATCTGGGCCTGTTTTTACCGCCATAGGGCCATCCTTGCTCTTTTTACTGGAATGCCTCTTGCCTGGGGCTGCACCTGGCAGGTCAACTAACTCAGGTGGGGAGGGCCAGGTAAGGCTAGGAAAGAGCCAGGAACTACTGCACCGAGCAATGGGGAAGGACAGGAGGGGGCAGAGAGAAGCCAGAGAGAGGACCTGAGGGTGGGGGCCCGCTCGGCCCCACTAAGTGACCTTGGGAGGACTGGAGTCCCCACCAGAACATCGAGGCTGTTCCTGGGGGTGGGGGAGGGTGCCGGGCAGGCACAAACTGGCAGAACCACCCCACTCATAAGAGGATGCTTTGTCAGGAACTTTTCTAATCCATAATACCTCCCCCTGTTTCTGCGGGTCAACTTTTCTCAAGCAGACACCGCAGACACCGCTGGGAGGTTGCTGGGAGGGAGGCGAAGCCATGGGGTTTATGAGGAAGGGTGAATTCGTGATTCTCTGCTGTGAAGTGGAAACTCTAGTTCACCTCCCCAGACCCCTGAGGGTGACAGCTGAGGACAGGAAGGGCTGCAGGCTCACCAGTGAGCACCAAGGCTCAGCCTTGCTTCTGTCTTCACAGAGAAAGTCTCACTGAACGGAGGAGCTAAGTTCAGTTGTGTTTCCCAAAGACATGTTCAAGTACTAACCCCTGCTCCGGCGGATGTGACCTTATCTGGAAAAAGAATCTTGGCAGGTATGTCTCGAGATGAAATCACCCTGGGTTTAGAGTGGGCCCTGAATCCGATGGCCGCTTTCCTTCTAAGAAGAGAAGGACAGATGAGATTGGACACGTTCAGGGTGGCGGGATATATACACAGAATGGAATATTACGCAGCCATCAAAAAACGAAATCTTGCCATTTACAACGATGTGGGTGGAACTAGAGGGTATATGCTAAGCGAAATAAGTCAATCAGAGGAAGACAATTATCATATGATCTCACTGATATGTGGCATTTAAGGAACAAAACAGAGGATCCTAGGGGGAGAGAGGAATAAATAAAACAAGACGAAACCAGAGAGGGAGACAAACAGTAAGACTGTCCATCAGAGGAGACAAACTGAGGGTTACTGGAGGTGAGGGGGGTGGAGGGATGGGGTAACCGGGGGATGGGCATTAAGCAGGGCACGTGATGTGATGAGCACTGGGTGTTTCATGCAACTGATGAATCACTGTCCTCTACCTCTGAAACCAGTAATACAGTATATGTTCATTAATAGAACTGACATTTTTTAAAAAAGATTTTATTTATTTATTTGACAGAGAGAGACAGCCAGAGAGAGAGGGAACACAAGCAGGGGGAGTGGGAGAGGAAAAAGCAGGCTTCCAGAGGAGGAGCCTGATGTGGGGCTCGATCCCATGACGCTGGGATCACTCCCTGAGCCGAAGGCAGACACTTACTGACTGCGCTACCCAGGCGCCCCAGAACTTAAATTTTTTAAAAAAATCTAAAAACAAAAACAAGAGAGGGACACAGAGAGGCAGGGAAGATGGTGCCGTGAAGATGTGGCAGAGGTGGGAGGGAGGCGGCCACAGGCCAAGGAGCCCCTGTGGGTGAGCTGGAAGAGAAGAGGAAGGATTCTCCCCCAGAACCTTCCGTGGGAGCGTGACCCTGCCGACACCTTGATCCTGGCCTCCTAGCCCCCAGAACTGTGAGAGAGGAAAGGTCGGCTGGGTTAGGGTGGGCCCTGTCACGGTGGCCTCGGGAAACCAACGGGCTGAATCAAGAAACCAGGCAAGCCCCAGCAGAAAAAACGGTCAATCTTCTGAAGAGGAGGCCGGGGAGCAATTTTAACTACTCCCGAGGCCACAACAGGAGCAACTCTTTTATGAGCAATGAGTTGTTGGAGGGAAATAAGAACCTTCTCATTGTGAAGCCCCACAACCTTAGGAAAAGCCTGGCAAACGGAAGCGAGCACGTACCCATATCCCATAACACCCTTGGGACTCCGCAGGCCCGGTTCCCACATCCCTGACTCGGGGGTAGGTCACTTCTCTGAGCCACAGTTTGTTCATCTGTAAAGTGGGGATAATAATCGGCCCTCCCAAATTTGTTGGGGTTAAATGAGGAAACACGCACGAGTCCCCAGCATGTGTCTGGCCACCCACCAAAGCTTCGTAAGATGCTCTGACCCCCAGTTCCGTCCCCTCTCGATAAAAAACTCCCAAATGATGAAATGTGATCTGTTTGAAAATCCCTAAATTTGGATGTATCACAACTTTCTTCTTCCTTTATTTGGACACAATGATGTTTTTTTTTTCTTTTTTTAACTTTCAAAAATTTATTTCTAAATTCACAGGCAGTAAAATGCAGTCTCTTTGGTGCAGTTCTCTGGGTTTTGACAAATGCGGAACCGTGACCACCATCAATATAAAGAGTGCTCCAGGGACGCCCGGGTGGCTCATTTGGTTGAATGCTTGCCTTCAGCTGAGGTCATGATCCTGGAGTCCCAGGATGGAGTCCCGAGATGGGTCCCGGGATGGGCTCCCTGCTCAGCAAGGAGTCTGCTTCTCCCTCTGCCCCTCCCCCCTCTTGTGCTCTCTCTCTCTCTCAAATAAATAAATAAAATCTTTAAAAAAAAATTTTTTTTTAAAGAAAGCTCCATCACCCCCCCCCCCAGATTCCTTTCTCTGTCCTTTTGTGGTCAGTTCCTCCCCCAGCGCTTGGCCACCGCCGATCTGTTGCACTTTTGCCTTTTCCAGAGTGTCAACGGAAGTGGAATCTATGGTACGTGGCCTTTCGAGTCTGGATGCTTTCACCGAGCACAGTGCTTTTGAAGTCCACCCAAGCAGCTGGGTGGATTCCTTCTTACTGTCTATAACTCCGTCCTGTCGCTGGGTAGACTGTGTGGACCACCGCGGCTGGCTTGTCACTTCGCCGGGTGAAGGATGGGAGCCGTCCTCAGATTCTGGGGAAGACGAACAAAGCTGCTATAAACATTCACGTCCGGGTTTCCGTGTGAACATACGTTTTCATTTCTCTCGTGTCAACACTCGGGTCCCCATCCGGTTTTGAATGACCCCCACGTCAGCCTTGCTAACAGGTCGGGTTGGGGTGAACACCGCCCGGTTGGCTCCGGGTCCCTGTCAGCGGCACGGGGATGACAAAGGTCAATCGCTGAGCGGCCGGAGGATGTTGGCTGTCACTTCAGCCTCCTTCCGTTCTGTGCCTCTTCCCTCCGAATGTCAAATCCTTGTTTTGGTTTCATTTCCCTTTATTTCCACTAACATGAAGAAGGGCCCCAGAGCAGTGAAAGGATGCAAAAGTGGATCGAAACAGCCCAGAAAAGGGTTCATGGTCCCCCAGTGGGATGGTCCAATCTCAAGTAGCTGGTAATCAACCTTAAAAGCCAAAAAAAAAGGTCTTTAAAAAAAATCATCCTATCCTGAATTCTTTTGTTATCAGAAAACATTGTATGTACTTCCATCCTGCCCTGAACATGACAGCAGAGGGACCCTCCGACGGCGAAGCGGCTGTGCCCCCGGGTGGGAGGAAGGCACGCCACCATGACAGCAGCAGGCCTGGGGGTCTGACTCTGCGAGGAGCCCCTGGACAAGGAGACTTGGTCTGCTGGACTCGCTCCAGAACTGTTGCTTGGAAGCCACAGCCGTCTACACAATTGCCCTGAGCCCTGACTCTGCCCAAACACGGCCTGGCCTGGCTCAAGGGGTGCATCTGGCCTTCCTGACTTGTCTGTCTCCACAGCTCTGGCCATTTTTCAAACCATCCTTATTGCTAGAAGAGTCATAAACTGTATTAGTCTGGATTCTCCAGAGAAACAAAACCAACTCTGTGTGTGTGTGTGTGTGTGTGCACGCGCGCGCTGAAGGCGCAGGAGAGCTGACAGGGTAAGTTCCAGCCTGAATCTAAGTCCAAACGCAGGAGAAAATCGATGTCCCAACTGGAAGACATGCAGAGAGAGCAAATCCCGCCTTACTTTGCCTTTTCGTTCTACTCAGGCCTTCGATAGCTTGGAGGAGGTCCATCCACCTCAAGAAGGCCCATCTGCTTGACTCAAGTCTACTGATTCCCACGTGAGTCTCCCCCAGAAACACCCTCCCAGACACACCAGAATCCTGTTCAACCAAATATCTGAGCCCCTCCCCCACCCCATGGCTCAGTCAACTCATATGTAAAAGGAACCATGACAGAAGCCAGGGGACCCCTACCTGCCCAGCTGGCTCATCGGTCGGGCAGCCCTCCCAAGCAGTGTGTCACCAGGGGCTGCTTCCTCAGGCCTGGCCGCTGGCACAGTGCCAGGGTCTAGCCGCGGGAAAACAGGCTGAGGTGGGGGCAAGGGTAGCAGTCAGCCAGTGACCAGCTCTTGTCGGCAGAGACTGCAGCCAGCCCTGTCCCCTCAGAGAAGACACACAAGCTTCGCAGGGCTCCTCATCAGGGTCCCACAGAGACCTTCTGAGAAGCCTTGCTTCCTCCTAGTCTTGGTGCTCCTGGGCCTGGAAACGGGGTCTGTGCCATCCTTGCTCTTCGATGCTGCTTCTAGACTATTCTTCTCCACCCTCCCCACAAAGCAGACCTCTGAACCTCCTGTTGTCAGATCTTCTTACCGGCCACCTCTCCTTGCCTCAGTCACCCACAAACCTCCAGGCCACCATCTCTCAGTCCCTGAAGATGTTCACGCTGGGCCTCCTGTCCCCTTCACCGGCTTCCTTCTTGGTGATTCCGGCATCCACGCAGATGGTCTTTTGACCTCAGTCCTTCACCTCCTCTCCTCCAATGGCTTGTTCCTCTCCATGGCTCAACAACTGGTTCCTGAGGGCACACACTGGGCCTGGCAGGTGTGCCCAGATCCTTCAGACCCCCAAGTTCCAGCCCTTTCAGGCCACCACCTCCTACAATCCATTTCTTGCTTCTAGATTCCTGTCTCCCAATAGTCCTTGACCACCTCAGCACCTGCGAACCATGGTCCTCTGGCGCTCTCCCCAGATCCTCACTCCAGGACCCCTCTCCTACCCTCATCCCACTGCCTGAGGAAACCCCACCTCTGCTTAGGCTCCGCCCTCTGCCCTGCACTCTTTTTTTTTTTTTTTTTTTTTTAAAGATTTTTTTTTTTTTTTCGATAGAGATANAGAGAGGGAACACAAGCAGGGGGAGTGGGAGAGGAAGAAGCAGGCTCATAGTGGAGGAGCCTGATGTGGGGCTCGATCCCATAACGCAGGGATCACGCCCTGAGCCGAAGGCAGACGCTTTAACCGCTGTGCCACTCAGGCACCCCTCTGCCCTGCACTCTTGAACATGGCTGGGGACACACACATTCCCGCTGACCAGTCTCGTTCACAGTCAAAACTGCTCACCTGGATGGGCCCGTGGGCCACCTTCCTGTAACCCATGCCACCTGGCCCAGTCCCTGCCCTGCTCCTTGCAGGATGTCCCACCTGCCCTGGCCTGCTTTCATTTCACTGAAGAAAAGGGGAGCCCATCAGCCAAGAGCTCCCTCAGGCTCTCCTATGTTCCTCTGTTTGTTGAGATGAGCCTTGGAGCCACCTCTCATACCCACAGTCGCCTCAGGGTAGAGCCCCTTGCGCCCTTGCCTCCCACTTCCTGCAAGCTCCCTGTCTCTGCCTCTGTGTCCTTCACCGGCCTGTGCTCGACACAGCAGCCAGAGGGATGGCGTTAAACACAAGCCAGGTGACATCGCCTCACATCTGCAAACACTTGGGATGGCTCCTCTCCTCTCCTCTCCTCCCCCTCCTCCCCCTTCTTCTTCTTTCTTCTTTCTTCTTTCTCCTCCTCCTCCCCCTCCCCCTCCCCCTTCTTCTTCTTCTCCCTCTCCCTCTCCCTCTCTCTCTCCTCTCTCTCTCTCTCTCTCTCTCTCAGTCAAAGCTCCCTCGGGCTTTGCCAATGCCCCCACCAGGTTACCTTCTGGCCTGTCTCCGCTGGGCTCACCTACCTGCCAGCCTCCTTACTGGCTCACCAGCCATAGGCTCCCATCTGAGCCTTGCTGTTCCTCCACCGGGAGCCCCACCCAACCGTCACACCCATGAGCGTCCCTCCTGTCCCTGTCTGCCCGGCTTGTATAAAATGTTACTTTCCTAGGGAGGCCTTTCCTGGCCACCCCACCTAAGACGCACCCCTGCCTAAACCCAGCATCTCCCTCCCTGCCCTGGGTTCCTCCTGGCACTTAGTGCCTGGTCTTTGGTTAAATCTTTATTTACCTTGTTTTGCGTCCACCTCCCTGTACAGCAACGGAAACTCTATGAGAGCAGGGAGTTTTCAGTCATTCACTGCCCCCCCCCATGTCTACAACAGTGCCTGACACATGGTAGGGACTCAGTAAAACTCTGCACTCCTTCAGTGTCCGTGCCCACCTGGCACCTCCATTTGGGTCCAGATCCCTCCCCTTCTGGCTGACTCCAGCCCGATGCTTCAGTAGATCCCCTGCTCCCCTGCTCCCCAGCCATTTCCCCCTCACCACGCTCCTTCCCAGCAGTGTGCAAACATGCAAACACTGTCATTTCTCCCTTCTTACAAAATAACAACCACAAAGCCCACTAAAGCCTCTCTTGGCCCAGCATTACTTTCCAAGAAGTGTGCCAGTCCTCTGATCTAGAAAATTCCTTCAAAGAATGTCTGCATTGTCTGTGTCACTTCCCCTCCTCCCACTCTCTCCAGATCTCTCAGAAGGGCTGTCATCCCCTCCTCTCTCTGGAATGCCCTTGGCAAGGGCCAGTGGTCTTGGTGCTGTCATCCAGCAGCCCTGTCCCAGGCCACAACCCCCTTGGCACGGGGATCCCCTCCAGCCTGGTTTCCCCTCTCCTGCGGGCTGCTCCTTCTCATCACCCCAAGCTCCAAATGGGGGCACGTCCAAGGCTGACTTCAAACCCCCTCTTGCCCACACTCACACCGGTGAAAAATCCCACTGGAGGGCTCCACTCTCAGCCTTAGCCCCCTGGCCAGGACCTTACCCTGACTCCAACTAAAACGTACAGTCAAAACCTCCATTTGGGGTCCAGTGGGCTTCTCCAACTTTCCACTGCCAAGCCCACTGTCATGCCCCTCCCCCACCACCCTGCTCCACCCCTCCACCCCTCCCCAGAAAGCACAAACTCTTCCTTTCTCAACCTCACACTTTCCTCCACACCTTCCAGCCACTGTCCTCACTGTGTTGGAACACACGAGACATCGCCTTGCACCAGCTGTTCTCCATTTCTGGAATGCTCTCCCCCCCACCCCCACCTATATCTTCACAGCTTGTTCCCACCCTCTCCCTCGATGTATTTCCTCCTTCGCAGGCTGTCACTATCTCTCACGCTATATGTGTGATTGATTGATTGGTTGATTGTCTGTCTCCCCCCCACTAGAAAGTGCCAGAATGCCATCTCTTTTGTTCACTACCAGAACAATATCTGGTACATAATAAGTTCTCACAAAGACGTACTGGAGGGAAAAAAAATGACTACAATTGTATTTGAGGATTGAATGTAAATGATTAAGAAGTTTAAACGCCAGGCATCTCCGCAGGGCCCGTGGAAAGAGCAGTTTTGTCTTTTCAGATTAACTCAGAAATTAGTGTTCTCCAGAAAACACAACCCAGCTGCGACTCTCCGCATCCTTGGTGGGGACCGTGGGGACCAAGGGTTCTGGTGGAAATCTAGAACCGAACATAAACCACAGAAAAATCGAGACTTGAGTGGAAGCTCCGCCGAGTTAGGTACTTTGCGATACGTGATCCGGGTCGAAATTCCAAGATTTTATTCCAGCGGCCGGTTCACGCGGCAGAAGCGGTACTGAGAGCGTCCGCATGATCCTTGCCGACAGTCCCCTGGAGCCCGGCTGCGGGTCAGACCCAGCTCCGCCACCTCCTGGCTCTGGGGCGCTGCGTAAATTACCTACACTGTCCGTGCCTCATTTTTCTCATCTGTAAAGTGGGGACAGTAATACCTCCCTCACGAGGCTGTTGTGAGTGTTAAAGGGTAACGCATGTGTAGGGCGGGCCTTTAAAATGCTCTTGGTGATCCCCCGCCTCCCCCATTCACAGCCTTGTGTAATCCCTTCCCTCGGGTATGGGCTGGATTTACTGCCTCCTCTGACCAACGGAACCTGGCAGCACTGATAGGGTGTTACTGCTGAGATCAGGCTAAAAAGACAGTGACTTGCTGACCCTCCCCCCGCCCCTCTCCCGCTCACTTGCTTACTCTGATCCTGTATTGTGAGCTGCTCTATGGAGAGGCCCACACAGCAGGAAACTAAGGACAGCCTCCAGCCACCCGCAGGCCAGGAGCTGAACTCTGCCAACAACCACATGAGTGAGCTCGGCCACAGGCCCTTCCCCAGCCAAGCCTGGAGATGACCACAGCCTTGGCGACACCTCAATGGCAGCCTCATGGGACACCCGGAGCCCAAAGACCCAGCTAAACTGTGCCCAGACTACTGACCCACAGAAACCACGAGATAATAAATGTCTGTTGCTTTAAGCTGTTGGTTTTCTATTTGTTACACAGCAATTGGTAACTAATACAGCATAGAGAATGCTCAGCATGGGGCACCTGGCTGGCTCAGTTGGAAGAGCGTGAGACGCTTGATCTCAGGGTCGTGAGTTCAAGCCCCACATTGGACGTAGAGATTACTAAAACTAAATAAACTTAAAAATAAATTAAATAAATAGAAAGTTAAAAATAAAAAGAGCAGGGATGCTTGGGTGGATCAGTCGGTGAAGTGTTTGCCTTCACCGACTCAGGTCATGATCTTAGAGTCCTGGGATTGAGTCCCGCATCGGGCTCCTTGCTCAGCGGGGAGCCCACTTCTCCCTCTGCCTGCCCCTTCCCCTGCTTGTGCTCTCTCCCTCTCTGACAAATAAATAAATAAAAATCTAATAAAAAATAAATAAATAGAAAGAGCAAATAAATCTTGTTGTATTCAGTAGTTATATTGTTAGCAATAATATTGGTTTTTTTCAAAATACATAATGTAAGTTAATATGTGCTATATTATATTTATAACACATAATATATATTACATATAATTATGCATGTGGATAAAACAAATAAGTAATATGTTAATATTAGGAACCAAGATTTTCAGGATAAGAGAAAAAAGAAACAGAAATCAAAGAAGATAAGTTAAAACCCTATAATCCTAAATTTAAGCTGGAAATAAGAACATAAATTCATTGTGCATTTTCTATTTATTTATTCAATTTATTTTAAAAATATTTTATTTCTTTTTAAAAATTGAATTTAATTAACATATAGTGTATTATTAGTTCCAGAGGTAGAATTCAGTGATTCATCATATAACACCCAGTGCTCATTACAAGTGCCATCCTTAAAGCCCATCACTCAATTACCCCATCCCTCCACCAACCTCCCAAAAATATTTTATTTTTAATTAACGCCTACACCCAATGTGGGGCTCAACTCACAACCCCAAGACCAAGAGCTGCATACCCTACAGACTGAGCCAGCCAGGCGCCCCACATTTTCTCTTTAAAATGAAAAGTATTTCCCAGCTCTATCCATTAAAAACACTTAAAAACTAATAACCAACCAGTAGCAAAGCACTTGACTCCCAGGCTGCAGTCTTTAAAAACAATTTTCCGCTAAAAGGAGCTAGGGCTTCTTGGTTGATTTCAAGTCTGGGCAAAAAGGACAGGATAGTCCTGGAATATCTCTCTGGTCATGCAAGAAAGCAAGAAAGCTCTCATAAACCACTATAGCTCTTCCTCTTTCCTTCCCTGCTTTAGAAAATACTCATTGGGTTTTTTTCTGTTTTTTTCATAAAAAAGCCACTAGACAGATGTGAACAAGTCAGGCTGTTGGAAGCAGGTAAACCCTAATCGGGTTGAGGGTGGGTATCAAGTCCCACACTCAGGTGAATGGCAGACCACAAGGTCTGGACATAAATGTTAGACAGAGGGATTGAAATAATGGAAGCCCAGTTTCTGTCTGCCACAGAATGGACATACAAATATGGGAAGGGGAAAAGCAGAGTACCTTTAGTACTCCTAGACTGGAATTGTCAGTAATGCTGAGAGTCAAGGTTTTTTTAATAGATGGGAGGGGAGAAATAGAGGAAGTATTCTAAGGTTCTTATACTTTCCACCACTGAAAGGTAGACTGTGATTTCTTTCTTGTTTGTTTGTTTGTTTTTAGTAATCTCTACACCAATCGTGGGGCTTGAACTCATGACCCTGAGACCAAGAGTTGCACACTCCTCCGACTGACTTACCCTGGTGCCCCAAGGTAGACTGATTAGTTGAAGTTGTATTATAAACCCTAAAGCAACCATTACAATAATAAAAGTTATAATAAGCCAACAAATGAGATCTAATAGAATCATTAAAATATTCAATTAGGCCAAAATAAGACAGAAAAAGGGAAATAAAAAACAATAAGACAAATAGAAAATTAACAGCAAAATGTTAGATTTAAACCTAACCATAGGGGTGCCTGGGTGGCTCAGTCAGTTAAGCATCTGCCTTTGGCTCAGGTCATGATCCCAGGGTCCTGGGATTGAGCACCATGTCAGGCTCCTTGCTCGGCAGGGAGCCTGCTTCTCCCACTCCCTCTGCCCCCCACTCATGCTCTCTATCTCAAGTAAATAAATAAATAAAAATTCTTTAAAAATTAAAAAAAAATAGGGGCACCTGGGTGGCACAGCGGTTAAGCATCTGCCTTTGGCTCAGGGCGTGATCCCAGCATTGTGGGATCGAGCCCCACATCAGGCTCCTCTGCTATGAGCCTGCTTCTTCCTCTCCCACTACCCCTGCTTGTGTTCCCTCTCTCGCTGGCTGTCTCTATCTCTCTGTCAAATAAATAAATAAAATCTTTAAATAAATAAATAGATAGATAAATAAATAATAAAAATTAAAAAAAATAAACCTAACCATAGCAATGGCCATATTAAATATAAATGGTTTAAATATACAAATTTAAAGGCAGAGATTGTCAGACTGAATAAAAAAGCAAGATTCAGCTGTACGCTGTCTATAAGAAACACATCAGGGATGCCCGGGTGTCTCAATCAGTTAAGCATCTGACTGTTGATTTCGGCTCAGGTCATGATCTCAGGGTTGTGAGATCGAGCCCTGCATGGGGCTCTGGGCTGGGTGTGGAGCTTGCTTAAGATTCTCTTTCTCTCTCCCTCTCCCTGCGCCCCCCGCCCCTACTTGCACATGTACACGCACTCCAAAAACACACATACACCTCAAATATAAAGGCACAAATAGGTTAAAAGAATGGAAAAAGATAAACTATGCTGCCATTAATCAAAACAAAAAGCTGTAGTGACTATATTAATATCAGACCAAGTAGATCTTAGAGCAGAAGATATTACCAATGATAAAAAGGGTATATAATAGTGATAAAGGAGGCAATTCATCAAGAGAACATAACAATTCTAAATGGTCATGCACATAATAACAGCTTCAAAATGCTTAAAGCAAAACCTGATAGATCTGCAAAGAGAAATACAGAAGTTGACAATATATAGTGGAAGATTTCAATATCCTTCTCTCAATAATTGATAAAACAAGTGGACAGAAAACCAGTAAGTATTCAGAAGATTTGACATTATCAACCAACTCAACCTAATTGACATTTATAAAAACTTTACCCAACAACAGTAAAGTGTACATCCTCTCAAATTCACACAGAACACTTACCAAGATAGACAATATTCTGGGCCATTAAACAAGTTCCACTACAGTTAAAAGGATTCAAGTCATACTGAGTATGCTGTCTAACCACAATGAAGTAAATTAGAAATTGACAACCGAAAGATGTCTGAAAATTAAATAGCACACTTCTAGATAACCTACGGGTCAAAAAAAAAAAAGTCAAAGGGAAATTTGAAAATATTTTGAATTGACTGAAAAGGAAAACATGAACATATCAAGATTTGTGGGAGTATTAGTTATTGATTTTTTGTAGATGCTTTTTATCAAATTATCCCTCCTATTTCTAGTTTGCTGAGAGTTTTGGGTTATTTTAAATCATGAATGGCTGTTAGATTTTGTCAAAATTTTTTTTGTATTAATTGATATGATCATATGCTTTTTCTTCTTTAGCCTGTTGACCTGGTGGGTTACGTTAATTGATTTTTTAATATTGACACGGCCTTGCACATGTAGACTGTGACCCAGTTGGTTATGGTATGTAATTCTTTTTTATATATTGCTGATCTTGATTTGTTAACATTTTGTTGAAGCTTTCTCTAAGTTCATGAGAATTATCAGTCTGTAGTTTTCTTCATGCTATCTTTTTCTGATTTTGATATCAGGATAACACTGGCCTCATAAAATAAGTTGGGAAGTATTCTTTCCTATTTTCAGGAAGAGATTGTGTAATATTGGTGTCAATTTTTCATTAAATGTTTGGTATAGGGGCGCCTGGGTGGTTCAGGTCACAATCTCCAGGTCCTGGGATCAAGCCCCACATTAGGCTCCCAGCTTAGCAGGAACAATGCTCAAATGTCAAATGCTCAAATGAATAAATTAAATATTTAAAAAAATAATTCTCTTTGAATCCACTCTGGACATAGACTTTTTTTTTTTAAAGATTTTCTTTATTTATTTGAGAGAGAGAAAGAGAGAGAGCAAGAAAAAGAACAAAGGGAGGGGCAGAGGGAGAAGCAGACTCCCCACTGAGCAGGGAGCCTGAAGTGGGACTAGATCCAAGGACCCTGGGACTGTGACCTGAGTCAAAGGCAGGCATTTAATCAACTAAGCCACCCAGGCACCCCCATAGACATTTTTTAAAGTTTATTATTTTTTTAGTAATCTCTATACCCAACATGGGGCTTGAACTCACAACCTCAGATCAAGAGTCACATGTTCTTCCAACTGAGCCAGCCAGGTGACTCTGTAGACAATTTTTTTAAATGGGAGCTCTAAAATTATGAATTCACCTTCCTTGATAGTTATAGGACTTTTCAGATTATGTATCTCATCTTGGTTGAGTTTGGCTGCTCTGTGATTTTAAGAAATTGGTCCATTCCATTTAAATGATCAAGTTAGGAGTCCAAAGGTGTTCATTGTATTCTATTATCCTTTTAGCTGTAGGATCTGTAGTGATACTACTTGTTTCTATTACTTTTTTTTTTTTTTGAGAGAGAGAGAGAAAGTGAGTGAGAGAGAGCACAAGCGGGGGAGGGACAGAGGGAGAAGCAGACTCCCTCCATCCCAGGACCCTGGGATCATGATCTGAGCTGAAGGTAGACACTTAACAACTGTGCCACCCAGGCGCCCCTCAATTTCATTGATTTCTACTCTGTCATTCCTTCCCACTGCTTGCTTTGGGTTTTTTTTTTTTTTTAAATATAGTTTCTTGCAGTAGGAACTTAGGTTATTGAGACTTTCCTCTTTTCCAACGTAAGCACTTTGCGCTGTGTCGTTCCCTCCCAGCTCGACTTCACCTGCGTCCCACGAATTGCTGTGTGTTTTCATTTTCAGGACTATATAGTGGGTCAGTTTTGAAAGTGGTACCAAGAGATGTCCAGGGGAGACAAAGACAGCTGTCTGCCAAAGTCACACTCCAACCCCCACCAGCACAGAGGTGTTGCCGGGAAGTGGCTGTCCAGCCGTGTTTCCAAGCTGTCCTTGCCCTTGGCGAGGCAAGAGGAACAGTTCTTGCCAACGGAGGGTGAGAAGCACTGCGTGTTTCTCCCAAACCAATGCCGTTCAGAAATAAATATTGTTTGTCCACCCTCTCCCTTTCCAGCAATGAGGGCAAAGCCTTCGGGGGTGGAGCCAAAGATGGAAGAACAGAGGTCCCTGAACTACTGCGTCTCGGAGAAAAGCCTCCCGCCAACCGTGAGCACTTGTATCGGTCTGTTAAATGGGTGAGACACGTGCCTTCTGAATTTAGCCGTTAATAGTTTGGAATGTACGTGTTAACAGTATGTCTTTGATGTTAGCCTCAAAAATCAGCCAGCGTACCTTGAAAGATGCCTGCTAATACTATGTTAAGGACACAGCATCCGTGAACATACTTGAACTTACTGGTTTTATACAGAAGCCGTTCTTGGATACGAAAGGCCTTCAGTTTATTGCCTTGTTATACCTACTATACTGAGAACATTTTAAAAAAATGCAGAACAAGAACAGTTTGGACCTGAGGCCTGATCACAGCTCCCAGCTGAAAGCACTTGGGAGTGATTCGGAAAAGCCCACACCCAGAGCTGTCTCCTCTGACACCTGCCTGGACCTCTGCTTTCTCCCCACTCAGGTCTGCTCAAGACGAACACCTGGAGAACGGAGAATCCCTGGACTGCCTCACCACACTGTTTCTGTTTCCTACCTCGCCACGATGGGCACGTAGATGCCCTGGGAAGAAGCTAGAGCTCCTAGGCACTGAGCCTCGTTCTCGGGTCTTTACGCTCCATTTCTGCATTTCGGAGAGAACCGGGTCCAGAACCGTATACAAAACACAACCCCACACTGCCTCTCCGTCCTGCTTGCAATGAAAACAACTTGCTCTCGTCTTAGATCTCTCTTGTATCACTTGCTGTATCTGTCTCCTGGGCCTCCTTTTTTTTAGCTAAATGTATTATATTTAAAATAGAAAGTCGAAATGGTTATATTTTTGAAAGAGAAATATCTTCCCTCCCAGGCCAAATGAGGGTGCTTTTCCCCATCTTTTCTCTCTGCACCTCTTCTCACGTGAAAGCTATTGAATTTGAGCTCTATTAACTCCTCTCTGGTTTCTAAGCGCTGATTTATAGGACAAATTACCTATGTAGCGCTCAGGAAGGAACTTGTCTGTCGGGTAACGCTGGAGTTTTGAGTTCCTGCCCTGCCCCCACGCCCGTTTATTCATTCACCGCATGGAGCGATCCAGAGGGCCAGAGCAATTTCATCAGGCCTTGGAATCCACGTACTGCGAGCGTCCTCTCCCCAGACCATACCGCTACCATAAATAGACGTCACGTGGCTTCCTTTTATGATAAGGTCAGAGGAAACGAGTGCATAGGGAGAAGCCGTTAGGAGAGTCAGAGCTCTGAGTTTTCGGTATAAAACCGGAACACTGCTAGTCTTCTTGCCTGGGGGCTGGATCAGAGAGGAGGGGCAAGGAGCAAGAAGGCGGTTCAGCTCCCCAGGCGACTCCCCTGGATGCCTGAGCCGTTCCCTGACTCCCAGCAGCGGTCTCTGCCCTTAACCACCTTAAGGGGGGTGAGGCCTGCAGCTGGCTCCCCCGCCCCGCCTGCCTCGCCAGGCTCTGTGGCTCCCCTGGTTCATTTTCTGATAGAGCTGTCAGTTTTTATAGCTGATGGGAGAAATCCTTTTCTCTCTTAGCTGAATGTTAATTGGCCTTTCCCCTCTCCCATTCAGTTAGTACACGCCATCCCCTAGTCCCCACCCCAAGTACTGGAGTGTTCCAGAATGACAAGGAAGGTGGTTCTTTCGAAATTGCTAAACCAGAGATTCAGACGAAGCTAAACAGGAGTGCACGGAGGGAGTTTTACTCACACACTTGGTAGCTCCCCGCCAGCTCTGCCCATCACTGGCTCTGGCCATCACTCACGCTACAGAGGACTCGGATTTTCAGGCAGATCTGTGAAGCCAGCTGGGTCCAGGGGAAGCCTCCACTGAGCATGTTTGAGGCACCAGGCACCAAGACGGGTCCTAGAGAGGCTGACTGACTAGGGAGACCCAGGAGACGAACTGATATACTGGAACCATCGGTGTGATGTGACCAGAGCCGTGGCAGAGGTGAGCCAGGGTACGAGAGGCTCACAGAGGGTCAGAGAGCCTCCCTGGAGAAAGCTAAGATGCAGGCGCACCGTAAAGATTAACTAGGGTTCAGCGGGAAGGGTGACCCACGTGGAGGGGACAGTCTATGCAAAGTCACAGGTGCATGGAACAGCGGGGCACACGAGAGGAGCACTGGGGAGCTTGGTTTGGCTGAAGGTTAAGGTCACGTAGAGGACCAGATCACAGCAGGGCTCGGGTGCCCAAGCAGGTTTTCCCCCCTATAATTTCATGCACTTAATTGAGATTTAACTTCTATACCATTAAGTTCACCAGCTAGGGGCACCTGGGTGGCTCAGTTGGTTAAACATCCGCCTTTAGCTCAGGTCATGATCTCAGGGTCCTGGGATCGAGCCCCACATTGAGCCCTGCATTGAGCCCCACATGGGACTCCATACTTGGTGGGGACTCTGCTTCTCCCTCTCCCTCTGCCCCTCCCCCCTGCTCATGCTCTCTCTCTCTCTCTTGCTCTCTCTCACTCTCAAATAAATAAATATTTTTTAAAAAGTTCACCAGCTCAAGTTGTACAATTCAATGGTTTTTAGCGTATTTACAGAATTGGGCACCTATCACTATAATCTAATTTTACAACATTTTCATCAGCCCCAAAAAGAAACCTCCCGGGCAGGGTTTTTGACAGGGGCCTGGCCTAATTACACCTCCCGTCAGCTTGGCAGCAGCACAGAAAGGGGCTCGAAGGGGCAAGCCTGGCCCCCTTTGTGCAGCCTAGAACGTAAGCGATGAGCACAGCAGCAACATGTGCGAGGGTTCAAGATTTGTGGCAGCCACGGCCAGGGGGTGGGGTGGGGGTGGAATTCAGTCCGTCTCTTAGATTCTTATTCCTTGACAGGAAGAAAACTGGGTTATGAACACTCAGGCCATTTTTTGCTGGCTGGCTATTTAGTGGCAGTGATACAAATCAGTATTAGAGATAAATGTTGCCTATTTACAAAGAAAAATGGACAGAGAGGCATATCGCAGCAAAATCCAGAATTCTGAAGTTTCTGCAACATGGGAACTGCACAGAGCACTATCCATATGGCTCATGCAGCAAACCCACAGCTTGTCTGCACCAATGAAAGGGCAGGGGCTCTGTCCTCGAAGGCCCTGTAGGGTGACCAAAGTGCAGTCAACGTGAACCAGGGCGGTGACCGGCTGCCTCCAGGTAGCATAGCTGACCCATTCAAACCCTAAATCCTTAGCAAGGCAGGACCAGGGAGAATGGGTACCTCTGTGCTGTGGCTTTGGGGGCAGTGGGTCTGATCTGAGCATCATGCTATGATAATTGTATCTTTTTAAAAAATATATTTATTTATTTGAGAGAGAGAGAGAGTGTGAGTTGGGGGTGTGGGGTAGGGGAGGGACAGAGGGGGATGGAGAATCTCAAGCAGACTCCCCACTGAGTGTAGAGCCTGATGTGGGACTCGATTCCACAACCCCGAGGTCAGGACCTGAGCTGAAATCAATTTTTTTTCTTTTTAAGATTTTATTTATTTGACACAGAGAGAGAGACAGCCAGCGAGAGAGGGAACACAAGCAGGGGGAGTGGGAGAGGAAGAGGCAGGCTCCCAGCAGAGCAGGGAGCCCAATGTGGGGCTCGATCCTAGGACCCTGGGATCATGACCTGAGCTGAAGGCAGATGCTTCACTGACTGAGCTACCCAGGCGCTCCAGGTTTTTTTTTGTTTGTTTGTTTGTTTTTTTTTTTGGTTTTTGTTTTTAATTGCAAGAAAGAAACAAAAACAAAAGCAAATGAAACCAGCTTTCACAAAAACGTGGACTCAGTTCTGAGAAAACCTGGGCTAGGATCATGTGAAAAGACTCTCCCTACCAAAACAGAAATGCATGGTAAAGTATAACCACACAAAAAGATTGTAAGTGTGTAGGGTGTGATTTGACCCCACAGCTGAATCTGGGAGGGATGCCAGAGACGGGTGGAAGGATATCAGGGCCCATAACCCAGGGCCCTCAGCTTCGGCCTCCACGTTGAGATGAATGTAGAGACCAAAAGTAAGATAGCCAGCAGACAGGAGGTAGAGATGAAACTGTGACTCTTTGGGAAGCCAGGCTCCTTAGAGATCCTCTAAGGGCCGATCGCTCAGTGAAAGGGTGGGCTGGGGAAACCCCATCACCAGGCACAAGGAAGCTTGTCTACCACAGCACAGGCAGGAGCAATGGGGTCCTCAAAGAGGATCCTCTGAAAACTGCAAACCGCCTGTCTGTGCTTTGAGTGGGCCGGAGCTCTAAATTTATATTGCATGCATGGTCTGGGATTCATATGTTAAGAGAAAAAAAAAATTGATCCCAAGCTGGTGATAATCCTAGACCACCTGGTAAGGCAGATGCAAAATGGCTTTAGAGGGACACTCTTCCATCTCAGGTAGCGCTCTCCAATTCCCACAGAAGAAACAAGCTCCTCCAAAGATGAGCTCACAACATCAAATCCCAGGATGTGTGAAGAAAGAGGTCATCTTGAACATGCCAGCAGGTGCCACAAACACGAGGATTAGAGCCCTAAGACCGAGAGCCCAGAGCAGCCCACAAAGGAGAGTATGCACGCAGAATGTTTATGACGATTGAAGGTTAACTGAAAGAGTCAGACGCTTAAGGAGATAACAATACATCAGGAAGGCAAGAACGAACATTTCCAGATGGAATGACACGGTGTCTGAGATTTGGGGAGCAGTATGTGTACAACAGGAACGGCCGTGGGTTGATACTTGTTGAGGGTGAAGAATCTTAAGTGTATCGGGGCTTTTTATTCTATTGTCTCTAATTTTACATACATTGGAAAAAGTCCATAAGGAAGTTCAAAAAACAAGCAAAATACAGATCACCAGATAGAACTTCTAGAAATGCACAGCAGACATAATGAGATGTAAACGTCAGGACAGGTCTGATGGCAGACGGTACACGGATGAAGAGAGAATTGGTGAACTAGAAGATATGAGAAAATATCCAGAGCACAGAGTAGAGGGATAAACATATAAAAAATTTCCAGAGAGATTAAAAGACCCAGAGGAGAGACCACCCTATTAGAGAGCAATTTGACATCACCTGGTGACATGCTAGGACCCACCTGTTTTACTTCTAGGCAAGTGTCCTAAGGAACGTGTGCAGGAGCACTAGGCCGAGTGTAAGAATGTTCACAGCAGCACTACGTGTAATCGAGAAAGGATGGGCATGAGCTAACTATCCTTCAGTGGCAGAGAGGATCCATCATTGTATTTTATTCATATAACTGATTACTACAGAGCAGTAAAAACAAGCGGCAGCTAATGTATCTACGAGGATATTTCTCAAAAACGTAAATTGCAGAGGGATACGTCAGAATGATAACTTGAATGTAAAGCTTAAAAATATAAAACAATACTACATATGTTTAGGGGTAGAGACACATCTAATAAAAGGTACTGTTAGGAATAAGCGGGATTGTTGCATATGATAATAAGCAACATCAAGAAGACACAGGAAGTCTGAAGGCTTACGCACCCAACAACGTGTCAAAGATGGTCAGAATTACATGGAGAAACTGACCAATCCATTCTGCTGGTTTGGACCATCCAAGAAACATGCCCAGTTGGAGTGAGATAGACAAGAGATTTATTGCGGGGAAACATCTGTGAAGGATGAAGGGGAAAAGGTGCAGGAGGAGCCTGGAGAGCCTCGGCCCCCTCGTGCAGATCTGACACCGGAGAGAGGAGGAGGAAGCCTCACACCGCAGTGTGACTGACAGGAAGCTGTGGCCAGGCAGCTAGGTTGTCCCCAAGCAAAGACTGGGGCAGAAATGGTCCTGCCTGGCTCTCGTCCCCCGTGGTGATTAGCCACTGGCTGGGAGCAGCCCAGGGAGGCAGGAGGTGGGAATGTGGTTTGGGTGTAAATGCCACAACAGGTCTGAATGTCCCGCTTGGAAGCTCGAGGCTGACTATTCCCCCTGCAGCCAGTTCCTCTCATGCGGACTCTGAGCAGCCCCCATCCACGGCTGCCATGGGTACCATCACAATAGAATATCGTGAGAGACATCACACGTAGCCCTCAGTGACTGACGGATCAGGCAGACAAAGAGAGAGACAGTCTCCTAATTAATGGACAATAATCAACGCCTATATCCTGGAATTAGAGAACAGACCTTGCAAAGCACACATGGGACTTTTATGAAAATCACACATGTAGTCGGTCACAAAGCCACCGCCAACCCATACAAAGAACTGAGAGTTGGCCATGATAAAATAAGATTAGAAGTAAATCATAAAACTGTTTTCTGGGGGGCGCCTGGGTGGCTCAGTCGCTTAAGCGTCTGTCTTCAGCTCGGGTTGTGATCCTGGGGTCCTGGGATGGAGCCCCGTGTTGAGCCCTCCGCTCAGCGGGGAGCCTGCTTCTCCCTCTGCCTGCCGCTCTGCCTACTTGTGCTCTCTCTCTCTGTCAAGTAAATAAGTAAAATCTTTTTTAAAAAACGGGTTTTTTTTTTTAAGTCATAGGTTTTGGAATGTATTTATTTTATTTTATTATTATTTTTTTAAATACAGGGCCTGAACCCACGACCCTGAGATCAAGATCCGAGCTGAGATCCAGAGTCAGACGCTTAACCGACTGGGCCACCCAGGCCCCCCTGTTTTGAAATTTAAATTCATGGATCATCCAATATAAGGGTCAAAAATGTCGTATGGGAAATCAGAAAATATTTAGAACTGAAGGATACTTAGATTGCTACGGGCTGAAAGCAGACGGTCATCACTACAGGAGCACGCACAGGGAAATTATTGCCTGACACGCACATTAGAGAAGAAGAAATGTTCAAGATGAATGAGCTAAGTGTCCAGTTCTGGAAGCAAGAAGGAGAATAGAGTGAAACAACAAAAACAAAAGTAGAAGGGAGGAAATAAGGCCATAAGAAACATAAGAACAGAAGTTAAAGGAAACAATAAGAGGAAACACAGCTGGATCTTGGAGAAGATTGGTAAACCAGGCAGCTCTGAGGACGTAAAGGAGAAGGCACAGTGCTTGTCGGGAATGGACAAAAAAGAACCTAACACGGCTAGAGCAGAGGTTCAAAAACAAGGACAGCTCACACGTACAGTCGGTCTTTCACACCTCATTCTATAATGCTGTATTTATTTACAGTTGAGGCCGAAACACAAATCCTTTGTGTGCAGTAGAAGGGATGGGCTAACACTTGGAGAGGACTTACCGCGAGCCATTCCCTGCGCCTGCCCTGTTCTCTCTGAAGAGAGAGAACACCTCCATACCTTTGGTCAGGCTGTTTCCTCAGCTTAAAACACCCTTCTCCTCTTATGTCTCCTGCAAGGTTTGGCTAAAATGCAACTCCTCCGATGGTTCCTGCCAGTAGCATCCCCACTATCCACTCTGTCCTTCTTCCTTACCAAGAGAAACGTAATTTTGTTCAGGATAAGAATATGCCCCATTTAAAATGACCACATCTACAATACTATATTCCCAGGTTCCCTTGCATCTTAGGGTGGCATGTGACATAGTTTTGGCCAATGAGATGTAAGCAGACATTTGCTAGGCATATTTTTTGAAGATTTTTTAATCTATCCATTCATCCATCCATTCATCCATCTATCCACCTATCCATCCATCTATCCACCCATCCATCCAACCAACCATCCATCCGTCTGTCCTTCCATCCATCCATCCATCTCTGAGAGCCTATAAAGTGCCAGGCACAATATTTAGGGACCTGACACAGAAAATGAGTGGTATTTGTGCCCTGCCTTTAAGTAACTATACTCTATTTGCGAAGACAGATAAGGAAACAATATCTATCCATTTGTGGTAAGTACTATGCTAGAGGTAAAAGAGGGATATATTTTTAATGTATTAATATTTTTTTTTCCTTCTCTTATTCAGCCAGAGGGATCTGTTTGCCTCAGGGAGGATTGCGATTTTCAGAGGAGGAATGTAACAAGTGAAAAAAAAGATGACCTTTTTTGTCTTTTGAGTATTAAGACCAACTCTGCGTGCACGAGACAATAGTCTTGAAACTGAGCTTGTTTCAGAGAAGAAAGGGACTGTCTAAATTCTAAAGGCTTCCCTTTAAGAAATGGTAACCGAGTCTAGTGGACTTGGACATGAGCAGGGAGCAAGGCCAGAGGATATATATGATTTGGGGAAGTTCCCGTGAGGTTGGAAGAGACAGGAGATCTGATAGGAGGGCCCTGGTTTCCTCCTCCGGGTCAGAACAGCAGGCGGAAGGCCCAGTGTGAGTGTGGGGACCAGAACCTGGGACTGCCCAAGCTGTGGTTTCAAAGGACCCAGGTGGAAACCCAAGAACCAGGCAATACAGCCTGCTCTGTGGGCCCCAGGACAGGCCACCAGGAACGACCTCAGCCCCTTGTCTTTAGAGGCAGGAGCAGGGAGCCTGGACCACATCTGGGGAAGAAGCAAGAGAAGCAGCCCTGACAGGAAACCTGAACCTGAAAGCACTCGAACTATGCTTGACGCATTTGCGCTAACGCAGGAGTTTTTGAAGCCTGTAAAGACAGTTCGCTTTTTTTTTTTTTTAAGATTTTTAAATTTTTTATTTATTCGACAGAGATAGAGACAGCCAGCGAGAGAGGGAACACAAGCAGGGGGAGTGGGAGAGGAAGAAGCAGGCTCACAGCGGAGAAGCCCGATGTGGGGCTCGATCCCATAACGCCGGGATCACGCCCTGAGCCGAAGGCAGACGCTTAACCGCTGTGCCACCCAGGCACCCCAGACAGTTCACTTTTATTAGCAAGTTCATGGTGTTTTAATTTTTTTTTTCTTTTTCTGCCCTTCGTGAGAGTGGGGACTTGGGAGCAAGACAGAATCAGTTATAGACCATTTTCAGTTACATCTCTGTGTACCTCTGCTCAGAGTGTGAAGATTTTTATCCCACGACGGAGGGGTGCACAGGGGGCTAAGGAGCCAGAGGGGCTGGGAGTCAGCGGCCAGCTTCATGGGCATATGGTCAGGGCAGCCAGGCCGGCTCAGAAGGGCCTGTATTTAGAGTTTCATGCTCTATGGTCACTATCCTGAAATTCTTTTCTTTTCTAAGTTTAAAAAAATTTTTTTTAAAGATTTTAATTATTTATTTGAGAGAGAGAGGGAGGGCACAAGCAGGGGGAGGAGCAGAGGGAGAGAGAGAAGCAGGCTCCCCACTGGGCGGGGAGCCAGACAACCTGGGCTCGATCCCAGGTGACCTGAGCCAGAGGCAGACGCACCACCCTGGTGCCCCACTATCTTGAAATTCTTAATAATTTTACCTTTGAATTGTGTTTTTAAGTGAAGTTTGATGGGACGATAGAAGGGTGGGGGCTTGGGGTCCTGGCTCACAGGCAGCCCCCGCCTCCTACCTCTCTGGACTAGATGGTTCTCAGCCACCTGCCACCTGGCCTCCCCCTCCCCAAGCCAGCCTGCTCTGCCCTCAGCCCGGGCTGGTGACTCAGTCATGCCGATTTGGGGGGGGGGGCGCTGGGGAGGCCCGGGTGTGACTATAGCCTTCTGTTCCCAGCAGAGGCCTCAGGGAAGACACGGTGGCAACTGTCTTTGCCCTGGGCAGCCCGGTCTCCACTGCCGACCACTGCCAGACCCCGACCGTAGGCTACCAGGGCCACTAGCAGGAAGTCATAACACTAAATCCGGTTGGCTTAAAGGCCTCGGTGAGATTTTAAATTTTTAATAAAAATCTTCTGTACCTGGCCGCAGCTGATTTATTGAAAGTCTACCTTTATTTCTCTCAGTCACGGGGGTCCAATTCTGTTTTCAAGGTTGACTAGTTCCCCCTCCCTCCCAGCAACTACCACTTCTCAGAGCCTTCTCCTTCCCCAGCTGACCCCAGATGGCTCTCTGCGTTTCTCCTGTGTGGTACCTGGAGTCTTTGGGGTTTCCGCCCACCAGTGGTTAGTGACTGTCACAGGCCTTTCTAGGAACAGATGGAGACCTATGGCCTCCCCAGCCTGAAGCCTGCGTGGGGGTTGCGGTCAACCCTCGGTTCACTGCTCAAAGCCAGCGCCCCTCCTTCCGGGCCCACATGTTTGCAAACAAAACAGAGGCCTCGCTTGGAAGATCACGTGGCAAAGTTATAACAGTGACATTCTGGAGTGCGGTAGTTTCTGGGAAAGCGCCTGCCTTTGGCTCAGATGCACTTTTCCTGAGATCTTTGCCAGAGAACCCTGGAATTAAAATTAGGTCATCTGCAAAATAAAACTGATTTTTAAAGTAATATTTAACTCAGCCCCCTGCGTGTGCATGCATTCACACATACGTATTTCACGCACGCAGCCAAGTGCATTTAAGCCTCACTAGTCTTCTGTCAACTATGGAAATAAATGAAGACCCACCACCAAAGGAGAAAAGCAAAGGCTGTTCCTTCCAAACTTGCTACAGCAAAGGAGTGGGCCAGTTGGGTTTTGGCGAAGATTCAAAGGCAGGCAGGGTGGGGAAGGTTCACAATGGAAGAAGGGAAGGCTTCAGGGTGCCCTGATGGGAGGCTGTTGGCCTGGGGAAGCTGCAGGTGGCTGATGACCAGGGGCTGTCCTATGTGATCAGCTAGGGGTACCTATGTGGCTTTCTCCGGTTGGTCCTCAACTGGGAGGGGGGACAAAAATTAGGGAAGCTGCCAGTTATTAATCTAGATCTGGTCATTTTGGGTCAATCGTTAGGGAATCTGTTTAGCTTTGTGGACTGTGACTGGCGCTAGGACTCTGGCTTCCTGCAAGTCTGATTTACCGTAGCCTGGCCTCCCGGGTTGTTTACTGTAGGTGGGGGGGGCTTGGTGTCCCAGGCACGTTGCTGCAGCCGGTGAGTCAAAGTTCTATTTTTACATATGCTCCTGCGTTGTCCATTTTTATCTTCAGCCTCTCAGGATAATTATGTAAGAATTGGCCAAATAAGTCCATTCCTTCTCTCTGAAGTGTAAATCCGCCCACTCAGCAGGTTTAAAAGGTGACCTTATCAATGAGTAGCAGTTATCAGCTTAATACTGTCAGATCTCCAACAGCCTCATGGAGCAAATTCGCAAGAAATACGCATTACTAAAGCGTAGCCGCCTCCCACATAGAACCAAGCTTGTGTTTGGCCTCAGCACGGAGACCAGAGATCCTACTGGACCTGGACTGGGAGAGAAAACTATGGCATCTCCTCCTACTGCGGGCGGCGGCTCCTTCCTTCCCAAGCGCCCCCCGCCCCCACCCGTCCCGACTCCACGCAGTGTCTCACGGGGCAGCGCTCCTGGAGGAGGACAGAGAATTAAGGAGCGAGGAAAAGTAGCTTGTTAATACAATTCAGAAAAACTCATGCTTTCCTCCTAAGTGATTAGGACAAATAACTTGGCCAGACTGCCCTTCGGTAGTGGGGATGAGGAGAGAACTCTGGAAGACCCATCCTTGGTCTCCTGCCTGTCTCGGTGGCGGGAGCCGAGGGGACGCTTCTGAGCAGGTGCTCTTTCTCCCATCAGGAGCCCTTAGAGCTTTTCTCTGGGAGCAACTCTCCATCCTTGGTTCCTCTGCTTCCAAACCTGGGTGCTCCCAAGGCCATCACTTCACTGTGGCGCCGACTTTCAACAAAGGCAAGGGAACGGGCCACAGAGGTGAGAAAAAAGGCCCCCTGGCCGGGTGATGCACAGGTGGCATCGGGGGACCGCTTTGCCCCTGAGTCAATAATGACTTTAGGCCAACCAGTCATTTAATGCATTTTGTTTCAGATTTCTTACTGGCACATTGACAATGAAAAGACCGGTTGCTTTCCATCTATTCTTTCACTCAACTGCCCAGGCATCATGGGCTAGGGCCGTGCAAGACAAGGTCCCCACCTTGTGGACCTTCCAGCTACAGAGGCAGATGATAAGTACGTAAGCAAATCAGCAATTTGCAGTCTTGAAGCAGGGAGCCTGATGTGGGGCTCGATCCCAGGACCCCGAGATCATGACCTGAGGCAAAGGTAGATGCTTCACCATCTGAGCCACCCGGGCATCCTGAGGGCAATCCTTTTACAGCATAAGCCCAATCTCAAAATTCAAAATTCTCCCATGGTCTCCCAGCTCCCCCAGAGTGACAGCCAACATTCTCACGGTGACGTGCAAGGTCCTGCCGGACCCGCCCCCAGCCTCTCAGACCTCATCCTACTCCCTCTTTCATTCCCTGTGGTCCAGCCTGCCTGCGCCTCACTGCCCAGGGACCCTGCCGTTGCAAGGTAACCTGTGCCCAGGTGTGCGGCCGTGGGGCCGGCACGATTATTAATGGTGCCACCTTCCCTCCCAGGTTTGGATGATGAATTAGATGGCCGTGCTGGCCTCTACATTTGCTATTTCTCTCTGCCTGGCCTCCTCCTTTCCCAGATAGCTGCTGCCTTCCCTCCCCTGCTTGGGGTCTCTGCCCACACGTCACCTTCAGTGACCCATCTGTGACCACGCCATTTCTGTGGCACACCCCCCCACCCCAGCATTCCCCGTCCTCCTCCTGGACTTGCTTTTCCTCCCCGGCATGTCTCACTGGCTACCATTCTGTTTGTTTTTCTCACATGTCGATTATGTGCCCCCTCCTGCCACGCAGGCTCTGTGCAGGCCCGCGTGTTTCAGGTCTGGTCCGCTGCTCTATCCCCAGTACCTAGAACAGCGCTCAGCACGTGGAGGTGGCCGAGAGAGTAACCGGATGAGGGTGGGGTGCTGCTTTGGGTGAGATGGTCAGAGAAGGTTTCTCTGAGGGGTTGGCACTGAAAGTACGATCTGTATTATTTTCCCTTGGCTGCTGTAACAAGGCGCTACAAACATAGTGGGTTAAAACAATCCCAGTTTATTATCTGAGAGTTCTACAGGTCCGAAGCCCAAACTGGGCCTCACTGAGCTAGAATCAAGGTGCTGGCAGAAGTGCATTCCTTTCTGGAGGCTCAGCGGTGGAGGGGGGGCATTCTGGCCTTCTACATTCCTTGGCTCATGGCCCCTGCCTCCCTCTTCAAAGCCTGCAAATCTTCCTTACGATGCCATCTCTCTGGTTCTGAATCTTCTGCTTTTCTCATCCCCGTTTAAGGACACTTGTGATTATGCTGGGCCCATCCAGAAAACCCAGGGTAATCTCATTACTTGAAAGTCAGTTGATTAGCAAACTTTAATTCCAACTGCAACCTTAATTTCCCCTTGCATGGACAACATAACACAGTCACATGTTCCAAGGATTAGGATCTGGACATCTTTAGAAAGGGGCATTATTCTGCCTACCACAGTGGGGATCCTACTTCGGATAAGGTGGTCAGGAAGGGCTTCTCTGAAGAGTTGGCATCGAAGACAAGGTAGGAAGGATAAGAAGGAGCCACCCCTGTGAAGAGCCAGAAGAGCTTCTCAGGTAGAGGGAGTGACATGTGCAAAGACCCAGGGGCAGGGAGAACTTGGCGGATCAAGAGGCAGAAGGTCACCCAGGGTGGCTACAGTATTTTGACTAAAGGGGACAGTGGTCCCGGGTGAGGCTGGGGAGAAAGGCAGGAACAGGGCAGTGCAGACGCTGTGGCTTTCTCTCCCCATCTAGGTCATGTATGATTCCCGTACTGGCATCTTGGTTCTGCGTGTGAAACAGCTGTGTTTTAATAATGTGTGATTCTTGCGGGTTTGCTCTGCGAAGTTGTTGGTGAGCTGACAGTATAAAGCAGATAACTGCTTTCCTTCATTGATAAGGTCACCTTTCACATTTGCTAAATGGGCAGATTTACCCTTCAAAGGGAAGGGGTGGGTTTATTTTCAGACTCCCGGGATGCAGGGAAGCCAACACGAGAGCTGGGGTGATGGTGGGTGTTTCTGCTGGATCACACTAGAGCACTGGCCGGCGAGAGGCTCTAGAGAAAATGGCCACACGGCTCTTCCTCTGGCCTGTAATGCTCCCTCGTTCAGGATGAGGACGTGTCTAACAGGCATTGACTTTACCTATTTATTTTAAAGATGTATTTATTTGAGAGAGAGAGAGCAGGGGAGGGAGAGAATCTCGGGCAGACTCCTCGCGGACTGTGGATCCCACACCACCAGGATCACGGCCGGAGCCGAAACCAAGAGGCAGACACTTAACCGACTGAGCCACCCAGGTGCCCCTATCAGGCTTCGACTTTAAAACATGCCCCATCTCCTAGCTGCTGCCGCCCTTGCCTGTACATAACTGGGGTTTGGGACTTGTGTCCAGAGAGCAGGAGAGGTCCTGTGAAGGAGTCACCCTCCGTCTGGGGAGGCTACACTTGGGGGGTGCCACGGGCTCTAGTGGAAGAGGAAAGAGGAAGGGGATCCCCGCGGTGCCCGGAGGTGGGGAGTCCGTGAGACGCAGACGTGTGCTCCCCCAGCTCGCTCTGAAGACTCCCCTCCTTCTATATTAGTCTCCTACGGCAGCTGCTGTGACAATGACCACCAGCTGGGTGGTTGTGAACAGTAGACATTCATTCTCTCACAGTGCCAGAGGCCAGAGTCCAAAATCAAGGTGTCACTAGGGCCATTGTCCGGCTGAAGGCTCTGGGGGAGGGTCCTTCCTTGCTTCTTCTGGCTTCTGGTGGTTCCTGCCTGTTATGGACCAAACGTCTGTGCCCCCCCTCCATGCCTGTGTTGAAACCCTCACCCCCAATGTGATGGTGTAAGGAGGCGGGGCCTCTGGGAAGTGAATAGGCTTAGATGAGGACACGAGAGGGGGTGGAAGTCCATGATGACATTAGTGCCCTTATGAGAAAAGACATGAGCTCTGTTGAGAAGGCAGCAAGAACACAGCCATATGAAACCCGGGAAGAGAGCCCTTACCACATGCCAAATCTGTCAGCACCTTGATCTTGAACTTTCCAGCCTCCAGTCACAACTATTTTTATCAGTGAGTCTTTCCACAATGCAGCTTCCCAGCTGACTGCACTCAGTTACCTCCTTTCAGGGCCCCTCTCTCTGTAAAGTGCATATCTTAGGATATCTGGGTAGGATCTGAGTTTGATCTTTACAACAACTAATTAGGATACACACAGGCTCATTCCGCTCCACCCTCCACCGAATGGTTACAAATGGTTACGGCTGCCCCAGGCTGCTGGCTGACTTCAGGCCAAAGTACAAAGGAAGCTCCAGGAGGGAGGAAGACACTGAATGCTAGGTATTGTTCTCTGCCATCCCCCAGGGGACACTGGCCCCAGAACCCTCCGAGGCCACTGGCCAACCTCCATTTGGAAAAGGAGGAAGTTAGGGCCTTGAGGGGAAACAAAATTTTTTTTAAAGATTTTATTTTTAAGTAATCTCTATACCCAACATGGGGCTTGAACCTCCAACCCCAAGATCAAGAGTCAGCCAGGTGCCCCATGGGGACTTGGGAGTTTATAGGTCTTCCTATAACCTATAGGAAGTATGTGACCATAACAAGTATGTGATAAAAGGAAGATTCTGGAATCATGCCTCTAGTTGTCTTTCTAATCTCCCACCCTGCCTGAGCTAGGCTGTGTGCACCCAAGTCTTGGAAGGACTTCCCACTGGCTGGTCTACATTGCACTTCTGATAGGCAAGAGCCCCGCTTCCAGCTAGCTCAGGTCCTACAAAATGTGCCAATCCATGGCACAGAGGATGTGGATATCATTGACCCCCCCAGGTGGGTGGCGGACAGCGAGGAAGGAAAAGAATTTACCAGACATTTAAATCGCACTGCTTATGGCGGTGTGGGTGACTCAGTCCGTTAAGCATCTGCCTTCCGCTCAGGTCATGATCCCAGGGTCCTGGGACGGAGCCCTCCCGTGGGGCTCCCTGCTCAGCGGGGAGCCTGCTTCTCCCTCAGCCTCTGCCCCTCCCCCAATCATGCTCTCTCTCACTCTAATAGAGAAAGAGAATCTTTGAATCAATCAATCAATCACACTGCGCACCTGCAAACACCGCCAGCCTCGCCCGGTAGGTCAGTGTCGTTCAGTTGCTATCCTTCGGGTCTCCCAAAGTGGCACACGAACCGCGTAGCCTGAAGTCCCTCCACAGGCAAAGCCACGATTTCCTCAGCAGGTGGATGCACGGCGGGCGGAGAACCTGTAATAATCCTCACTCGGCCACAAGCACTTTTTCTTCCTACTCATTATTGCTGCGCTTTAAGAGGAGAAGGGAGTAACACTCTCCCCTGGTTACAAAGACACTTGGAAACATGCTGCGGGAGGCCACTCTGTCACCAGGAAAGACAACGGAATACATTTTAAAGGTCTTTCCCGTGCTCTGTGCTCTGCCAAGCGAAAGCCTCCGAACCCTTTGGGAAATCACTTTCTGAGGAAAGAAAATGAGGCCCTGTGGCTCCAGCCCTGCCCGGGTCTGGGTCCGACGCCCCCCGGTGCCCAAGGTCGCAGAGGCGGGCTGAACTCGCGCTCCAGCCGTTGCATGGCTGGGATGCGCTCACAAAACGCGGTTGTTCTGTGCAATGGCTCATGTCCCTTTCTGCTGTGAAGGCACCTCTATCCCCACCGCACTCCGCAGAGGCAGAGGACGAACGCGATTACGAAGTCCCCCGAGCGCTGTATTTCACTCTTCTTTCTTCCCCACTGGGCAGGCCCTCAAGGCTCTGGGTCCCTTTGGCGCCCAGCAGATGCCCTGGCGCGGCAGCGACCCCCACTAATGCTTGAGGGACGGATCCCTACGCTGTCTCCAGCGTGAAGTTCTCCAGGGAACGTCCATTTCTCATGCTTTATAAGTTCCTCTTGGGGGGAAAAACGTCACCAAAGATTCCAGCCAGCAGGCACTTTAGAAATGGAGAGCTTCAAATTACTTGCTTTAAACATATTGCTAAACCAGCAAGGTCATTCTGATCGTTGATCTGCAAACCAGCTGGATCAGGAATTAATGCTGGTACTAAATGCTGATGACATTGGTGTCCGATGATTTGGCAATTTGGCCCACCTGGGGAAAGGGCCAAGCTGAATGGGTGAAAAGTCTAAATTAAACAAAATGTAATAAAATGTAGCCCTTTTCCCCCTAAAGATTTACCTATTTATTTGATATAGACAGAGAGAGCGGGAGCAGAAGTGAGGGGGCGGAGAGAGAGGGAGAGAGAGGATCCCAAGTGGACTTGCCCTGAGTAGGGGCGGGGAGGGCCCGATGCAGGGCTCTATCTCACCACCTGCGATCGCGACGAACAGAGAGTCCCATGCTTAACCCACTGTGCCACCCAGGTGTCCCAAATGTGACCACTGTAAATGACCTCGTTACAACCTTATTCTTAACTACTTGTGAATACTATAAAGAAAGGGTTTGTGAAGGTAAGTTTGAGGTCAGCAGCAATCTCTCAGAAGAGAATGAGATGATGTTTTGACTCATGCTATAAACACAATCTAGGACCAAAGTAAATCATTTCAGCTTCATATGGTTTCTTTCACCCAGGAGCAATGAAGATGCTCTTATCATCAAATAAGACACTCAAGTAAACAAAGTTTTTCTTTCATTAACTAAACTTATAAAACAGTAAAATAAAAGATCTGTGAAACCCTGACCAAATGATCAGTATTTTTTTTTTAAGTCGGTGTTTGGCTATTTAGGAACCAAAGTATTCTTTCATTCCCAGAATATGAGGTTCCTAACACCAGAAAAATCATTTTAACCATGATCTTTGACCATCTAAATGTTCTTTGCAGGTAAGACTTTCTGAGAATGTTTGATCTGGACCTAACTTGTGCCATTCGGACTTCTGCAGAAAAGCTTACTAACGCAAAACTCAATCCTGGATTAACACCAAGACTGAGCTCCCCCTATGAGTTGCAAAATATTTATCAAACACCTTTAAGGGTGGGGCGCCTGGGTGGCTCAGTCTGTTAAGCCTCTGCCTTCCGCTCAGGTCATGATCCCAGGGTCCTGGCATTGAGCCCTGTCTCGGGCTCCCTGCTCAGTGGGGAGCCTGCTTCTCCCTCTCCCTCTGCCCCTCCCCCTGTGTGTGCTCTCTCCGTCTCTCTCTCTCTAATGAATAAATAAAACATTAAAAAAAAAAAAGAACAAACAAACACCTTCAAGGAAAAATCATTAAGTCCACTGACATTCATCACAGACAACCAAATGGGACATGTTTGTGGTTTTTAAAGTTTATTTATTTTGGGGCATCTGGGTGGTGCAGTCGGTTAAGTGTCGGACTCTTGGTTTCAGCTCAGGTCCTGGTCTCAGGGTGGTGAGATCGAGCCCTGTGTCAGGCTCTGAGCTCAGCAGGGAGTCTGCTAGAGATTCTCCCTCCCTCTCCCTCTGCCCTTAACACCCCCCCTTAAAATAAATGAAGAAATCTTTTTTAGAAATTAAATGAAGTGTATCTATGTATCTATTTTTTAGTCATCTCTACACCCAACGTGGGACCCAAACCCACGACCCTGAGATCAAGAGCCTCATTTTCTTCTGACTGAGCAGCCGGGCGCCCAGGATTGTGGTTTTTAGATTTTGAAAATACACGCAAAAGAAATAATTTCCAGAATCCTTGTGCCTAATAATTGCGTAATTACAGAAAAGGTGGGCCGAACCCTGCTTAAAACTGTTTCCTTCAGAAGACATTTGGGAGAGAGATTAAGGAATAATTCGTATCTCAGTACCTAACTATCCCCAGGTTGTGATGTGGGTCCCTTGTATTTTCTATTTGCGGAGTTCTCCGTCAGCACCCGTTTTATAGACAAAAGAACTGGAGCACAGAGGCCGTGCACGGAGCCAGGGACAAAACTGGTCATGACCACGTGAGCGGTCCTCTTCTGCTGTGAAGCCACAAGCCCTCGGGGGCTCGACACGCACCTGCTAGTCTGTCTGTAGGACTAATTTAGATACATAGAGCTGAACGATTCAGTATCTACATGCAAGCTGGTCTTAAAAGGCTGCCTAGGGTTGCATTTAGTTTTTAAAATGTTATTTGATGTGTAATATGTAATAAATATTGAATATTAATCATATATTGAGGTTTTAATTTAAAAAACATAAACAGGCTTGCCCATGAACAAATGACACACAGAGCGTGGAGTTGATAAATGTTTCCCATGAGTAGGATCTGTACTGTAAGATCAGGTGACTCTTTTGTGCTATTTCCTTGCATCTCAGGGTTTGGTACAGTATTCATGAAATACTGTACAGATTATGACACAAGAGTGATTATCATATATTAATAGTAATAATACGCACATGGGTTTCACATTTCTACAAACCTATACTTTTTTTTTTAAAGATTTTATTTATTCATTTGACAGAGAGAGAGAGAGCACAAGCAGGGGGAACAGCAGGCAGAAGGAGAGGGAGAAGCAGGCTCCCCGGTGAGCAGAGACCCTGATGTGGGACTCAATCCCAGGATGCTGGGATCATGACCTGAGCCGAGGCAGACACTTAACGGACTGAGCCACCCAGGCGCTCCAAACCTATACTTTTAGAAAAAAAAAATATTGCTAACATAATTTTTTAAATTGGGAATGCATAATGATATCTCACAGAACTAATATTCCATGAAACGCAGTTTGGGAAATGGTGTTTTCACATAAATCCAATGAGTTTTAGGAGTATGAAAAAATTTCCCTCTTCCTCCAAATTTTAAAAAACCAAATCAAGAATACAGTGGTCAAGGGGCGCTGGGGTGGCTCAGATCATGATCTCAGGGTCCTGGGATTCAGCCCTGCGTCAGGTTCCGTGCTCAGCACAGGGTCTGCTTCTCCCTCTCCCTCTGTCCCTCCCCCTGCTCATGTTCTCTCTCTCTCTCTCAAATAAATAAATAAAATATTTTTAAAAAATAGCGCAGATATGGTCTAAGAGAAAAACTTGCAAGCTGAAGTCAGGAGACCCTGGATAAATCATTTCTTTTCTCCCGGCCTTACCTTACTTTCCAGGGTCCAGGGTTTAGCTCACACCAGGATCTACGACCTTGCCTTTCGGGGAGCCTTTCTGTCCAACTCCCAAGGCTTACTTGAGAAAGCCTGTTCAAAATCACTTTCCCTTTCTGCTTAGGGTCAATCTCATGCTATGGGCCTCCCCCCCAGGAACAAGGCTGCTCCCACGTGGGCTCAAAGCATGTTTGCTAAATGAACCCATGACCCTAGAGAGCACACACAAATTACTATGATGTGGGAGTGCAGTATCGTGAGGAGAAAGGAACAGGCATCTACTTTGAAGCACAACCATCAAAGAGAGCATGTGCCAGACTTTTAAAGCATTTCACCTTTCCTATCTTTCATCTACCTGTTAATATATTTTGCAATATCCTACTTGGGGCTGACTTGCCGAGTTTGCTAAAAGCAAAGGAGAGGGAGCGTGAGAGGTGAGAAACCCACACGGCTACACGTGTGCTTCTACTGACACCAAAGGTTTACTCTGAGACGGACACTGGAGCCTGACTGCAGCTTGCCACGAGCATTACGAAGTACACACCTGCTCGGGCTGTCTGGGGAAGGCCCATGAGGGGATGTCTTTAATAGGAAAATGGGGCGTACCAACCACTGATCAAGTCCTACATCAAAGCTGATGCCCCACTGTTTCTGGTCTGTGTCTAATTCTGCAGGTATGTATTTAAAAAATATACCAGCACTCACGAAATCCCCCTCTTGCCCTTTGAAAAGCTATAAAGGAGAAAAGGAATTAATTACGCTGAAAGTGGAGTCATAAACCCTCAATGGGGATGGCAGGAGGGGCCCACGATGATCTATTAGGATCAAACAGATGGATTCAGCCTTCCTTCTAAAATCGTCTACGCACAGCCACCATTTAAAAATATTATAATAGTCAAAAATAAGGGGCACTAAAGCAGGGTGCCCCACCTAGCAACTGATGGCTAAGACAAAGAAGCATGTCTCAGGTGCGCTCTCTGCCTGGGAGCTCAGGTCTTGGACCAGCTGGTCCCTTCCCCCACACAGATGAAAGGTGGCAGCTTGCCCTAGCTTCCGGTCCTCTGGGAGGCCCAGGCTTCCCCCGCCCCCAACATGCATGGAGCTCACCTACGCCCCCAGCTCAGTGGATACAGCTGTTTTGAGTTGCTTCCGTAACCCTTTCCAGAGTCTCCCCCAGCAGGCAGTCAGACCACAGTTAGCCCCTTTGGAAGGAAGTCCAGAGGATGGAGATGCGCAAAAGTCCTCACAACCTAGCCTGATGGATAAGCATACTGACCAAATAACTCCTATCGTTTAAGATCAAAAACAAAACAAAATGCAAATATGGCCATAAACTAAGTACTTTGTTGTGTAGTTTGAATTACCATTGAGGCTTCTTTTTAAGAGAAGTTCCAAAAGTATTTCATCATCAATGAAATGGCCAACGTAAATATTTACAGACTGGAAAAGGTTTATATATTACACATTCTTCTGCCTAATTTTTAACAGACTTCCAGGAACCAAGCCTTCCTAATCAACTACTCACTGAAGTGGGAAGTCCTGGGGTTAGATCCTCGGCACAGTCCCAGTCTCTGGGACAGTACAGATCAGTCGCAAAGCTTCCAGAACTGAGGCCTGTGCATTCTGAGCGGGCCCTTCACACTCGGTGCTATCATGCAATATCCAATCACCTTTCCAGTTGAAACACAAAGCCTTTTTATGGGACATTTTGCCCAGTACCCCACTATTAGTAAAGAAAGCCCTAATGTGTGTATTTACACTGACCTCGTGCCGCAGGACAGCCTAAATCTTTATGTGGATTCACTTGTGCGGCATGATTTATACCCACTCTGCGATGAAAGAAGCGAGGCTCGGAGAGGTGAGGTCACTCATTCAGAGCACACCACAGGCCCCACTGGACTAGGATCCAAACCGGGGCAGTCCCACTCCTGATCCTGAGTGTTACCCTTGCTGCACGAGCACAAAATAGCTTCCAATAAAGTTACTGAACTGTTTCAAAGTGGGGCTCCTGGGCAGAGAAAGCCAACAGTGACGTTTCCGGGTGCCAAGGTGACATGTGGTCAGCGGCCCTCATTAGGCACATTTGGGTCTGTCCTGATTCGGGGCTCCCAAAGTTCTGTGGGTGTCAGGTCCTCTGAGACTCTAGTGAGGGTCCTGGAACATTCTCCACACACATCCACATGGGCACACACACACGAAACTTCGCACAGTCCATGGGATCATCCTGATTAGGACTATGCCCTGCTCCCCTCCCCCATCCTAGAGGAATTTCTTCTTATCCAAAGTTTTAGAAATTTTTTAAAAGATTTTATTTATTTATTTTAGAGTTGGGGAGAGGGCAGGAGAGCGCACAGGGAGGAGCAGAGGGAGAGGGACAAGCAGACTCTAAGCTGAGCGCAGAGCCCGATGTGGGGCTTGATCCCACGACCCTGAGATCATGACCTGAGCCAAAAGCAAGTCAGACGCTTAAGCGACTGAGCCACCCAGGCACCCAATGATGGAAATGTTTGGAATAATAAATCAGTTTTCCTCAAGATCAAATGTCCTGTATATCCTTGCCTCCTTCTATTCCCCACCCCGATACAAAAACCACGCTGAAATTCTGAGAATATCCATCTGAAACCCAAGGTTTGATCCCAGTGAGGAGCTAGTGCTGCGAGCAGGTAGGCAGAGCCCGAGATGACTGGCCGTGAGCATCACTCATTTGTTCACTCAACTTATCAAGGGCTGCTAGGTGCCGGTGCTTGGAATATACTGGGAGGGAAACAAAGACCCCCTCCCCTTGCAGAGCTTCCGTTCCAGCAGAGGGAGACAAACAACAAGTAATAGACATGAAAAGCGATGAACTCTGATGTGTAGTAGGTTACAAAGTGATAACACGAAGGGAAAAAGAAAAGTTCGAGGACGATGAGAGGGATCCAGCTGTTGGAGCAATTTTGAGTCAGGTGGTCAGGGAGGACGTGGTTGAGGAGGTGACATTTAGGTAAAGCCTCGAAGGAGGTGGTCACCTGGGTAACTTGCAAGGACTCCCTTTCAGGGGGGTCTTCCTGTGTAAGGTCGGAATGTGCCCGAGGCCATGCCAGGCACGCGAGGCCTGCGTGGCTGGAGAACACCAAAGATCAAGGTCAGCAGATGAGTTCAGAGAGATACCCGGGCCAGGGGCACATCCAGAGGGGCTCGAGAGGTCACTAGAAGAGCATCCTGGAGGGAAAGGAGGCACCGCTGCGAGGTTGGGTTCAGAGCAGGTATGGCTCCCACTGCTGTGCTAAGAACAGATTCCAGAAGACGAAGAAGCAGGCTGACAGGTGGAGCACTGCCATAGTGGGGAGGGGAGACGGAGGGTGGCTCCAACCGTCTGGCAGCACCAACCCAGCAAGGGACTGACAGACTCTGCATTTATTTCGACGCAGGGCCAACTGCGGCTGGCGGCAGCTTGGCTCTGGGGTGAAAGAGAAGGAAGAACAGATGCTGTGGGGGTTTGGGTCCGAGGAGAGCTGCGGCCACCTTAGCGGGTTAGATTGAGAGGTGAGCGGGCCTGTGGGCAAGATGAGGTAAGGGCACGGGGACAGCTGGAGATGCGCCCTCGCAAGCAGGGAGGCTGGGAAGGCGTCTGAGCACAGGAGGGCGCTCAGGGAAAGGTTCCTGCAGAGAAAGAAGGGGAGGGGTGTGGGGCATCGGTGGCAAAGCCTTGAGAAAGTGCTGGAGAGAAAGTAATAAAAGAAAAAATTACTTTCTGGCTCATGCAGAAATGTTCATTTCGCCCAAAGAAAGAGAAGGCCATAAATATGTTCATTAGGGCTTTGGCAAAAATCCAGTTATCACCTACAGATTTGGTACAAAGGGTAATGGAGGAGATGATACTTTCAGCTCTTCCTTGGGCCTCTTTCCCTTGATCCTACTTTTTTTTTTTTTAAGATTTATTTTTTTATTCAAGAGAGCAAGAGAGCAAGGGTGGGGGGAGGAGCAGAAGGAGAGGGACAAGCAGACTCCACACTGAGCATGGGCCCCAAGGCAGGGTTCGATCCACGACCCTGAGATCATGACCTGAGCTGAAACCAAGAGTCCAACGCTCAACGGACTGAGCAGCCCCAGGCGCCCCTCCCCTTGATCCTATTCTTACCGGTGTTTAAAAAGTATAAAACCTTATGTAGCATCTTAGATTGTCCTAGATGCTGGGATTATCTGTCCACCCTATGCAGCTCACAATTATGCTGGCCTCTCCAAGTGACCAAAAAGACCGAACATTTTTGACATCGAATCAGGGAGGATGAATATCATCTATTTTAAGATAAAAAATTGGTTCTGAAGGTCCCTAGACATCTTACTTCAGAACTTAGCATTGTTGTAGCATTTCATAGTTTACACCCATGATCTGATCTGATGTTGAAAACCCCAAGAGGCAAACAGGGAAGCGTTGCTCACCGAAGGCCTGACCCGCTTTCCTGGGCACGGCAGGTGAAGCTGGAGGGAGGGTTCAGGGACCCACCCCCGCAGCCTCCGAAGGCTCCAGCTGGCTCTGGGCCCAGTTCGCTATTGCTCAAGCTGCTTCTTGATGGTGCTCCTGTCCGGCTAAACTCAGCTACCTGAGGGCACAGCGCCTCCTCTGCGTCCGCGCACCTGCACTGGGCCTCACGCGGAAGGCGCTCAAAATGTCTGCCTTTGGTGATGCCAACAGTAGGTGCTCTGAAATACTAACTAACGGGAAGAGAACACTGTTCCAGAAAGTGCAGAAATTATCTGGACAAAGCTACAAGCAAAGGAGGGGAAGGAGGATGGGAGCTGGTGTGGAACTGGGGAAAGAGGTTCAGTCTGGGAAGACGAAATGTCCCGGAGAGGGTCAGAGGTGGTGGTCACGCAGCAATGGGAATGCCCTTCGTGCCACTGAAGTGTAGCTTAAAAATGGTTAAAATGGTAAATTTTATGTTATGGATATTTTGCCACTATAAAAAAAGAAAAAAACAAACAAAAAAAGCCACCACAGGAAAAGGCACCGAGGGGTAAGTAATACGTCTTGACGACTTTGTGTCTTTAGAGCCAGACAGGGATTTACAAAAACGTAAAACTCCACTCTACATGTTTTTTGTTTGGGAAAATAGTTATTCTTCATAAAAGTATGCTATTTATGCTCATATTTAATGGGTTTCTTGTACTTTTCAAATGCATTAATACATATTTTTAAAATTTCTCAGCTCTAATATCAGTAATGTAACCTACATAAAGCATCCTTGATATTTACAAGCATAAAGGGGTCCTGATACCAAAATGCTTGGGAACACTGGCTCAGTGGAAGAGACAGACAAGCAAATGGATAAATAAGAAACCAGAAAACTGCCCGGTGCCACGAGCATATGCTGACAGAAAGGGAAGGTCTCACCAGGAAGCTGAGCCCTGAGGATAGGAAGGAGCCTGGCCTGCAAAGCACAGAGGCCAACCAGGGGTTGCAGGAGAGACGCCGGCACTGCCTTAGGCCCGATGAACAAAAAACAAAACACCCAAAAATACAAATCCTGGGAATTGCATGGTGGTAAGCAAGAGAGGAACAGCACACGAGGGGGATGGTGCAGACCGGGGTCCGGAGCTGACAGACGTGGTATGGCTGCTGAGTGGAGAATATTCTGGAAGGGGCCGTGGTGTGCTGCACTACGGCCAGGACACAGGTGCAGAAGCGCAGATTATAGATGGGGCCTGGCTGGGAAGGGAGGGGCAGGGATGGCAGCTGCATCCCCCTCGGATCCTTCCTCCCCTGGGAGCTCTGTCCTCCAGGGAGTGGTGCTCCCCGGGGGTGGGGGGGTTCCCTGAGCACAATGCAGGGAGGAGGATTACCCTGAATTGTATCTGCTACCAGCCCCCCACCGGGTGCTGAGCTCCTCAGGAGTCAGACCTACATTCTCACCTCTGTCCTTGCAAAAGCATCTGGAAAAGTCACACGTGGCATCACAGTAGTTACAGTAATACCAGCACATTCCATGCTGGGCACAGTTCCAAGGGCTCCACATACATCAATTTACTCAATCCTTACGACAGACACGCGATGTAAATACGATTCTTGTGCCCACTTTACAGATGAGGGAACTGAGGGACAAAGTACAGGATTTGCCTGAGGTCACACCCCTGGTAGCAGCCTGGTAGGATACAGCCTGGAATTTCTGGCTAAAACCAGCCTCTCCACAGCAGGTACCCCGACACAGTTTGCTATGGGAATAAATCTGTGAATAAACAGTGGGGGGGGGTTGTTTATTCAACTAATCTCTACACTCAACGTGGGGCTTGCACTCACAACCTCGAGATCAAGAGTGGCACACTCCTCCGACTGAGCCTGCCAGGCGCCCCCGCCCCTTTTCTTTACGTTTATTTAAGCAGCGCGTTTTTAAATAAGTCCGTGGAATCAGCAAAATGATACACCGTGGGCATTCCTGATTGCCGTGGGGCAGTGACAGACTCTGTCTGCTGGATGTTCTCACCCAGCTCAGTCTGACCAGCACAACCCGCTGGGAATAACTGCAGAAAACAAATATTTACTGAGCACCCAGCTGTGCCAGGCATGGTGCTATGCGCTGGGACCTTTTGGTGACCGTGACAAAGTCCACAGGCTCAGGAAGCTTCCGTTCTAGCAGGGAGACAGACCGTAAGTCCAGGAACCAGGAAGAAGGGCCCTCGCATGTGCTAAGCACTGGGAAGGGAGATGGGGAGGCAGGGGGGAACCGCCTTAGATGGAAGGGTCCAGGGGCCGGAGCAGCAAGCCCCCGCAGAGCCCCAGAAGCCTTGGCGAGGAGCAGGACTCAAGTCTGAGTAGCTGGGGAGCCGGGGAAGGATGCTGAGGTGAAGCGTAGCCTGGTCTTACCTTTATTTATTTATTTATTTTTAGAGATTTTACTTGCATGCACGCGCACACACACGAGTGAGTGGAGGAGCAGAGGGAGAGGGAGAAGCAGGCTCCCCGCTGAGCAGGGAGCCCAATGCGGGCTTGATGTGGGGCTCGATGCCAGGACCCCGGGATCATGACCTGAGCGGAAGGCAGATGCTTCACCAGCTGAGCCACCCAGCTGCCCCTAGTCTTAACTTTTATAAGGATCATTCCATTTGCTCTGGGGAGAACAGGCTAGAAGTACAAAGACCAGTGAGAGGCCACTTCCCTAGTCCAGGGGCCAGGCTGGGGCAGTAGCGGGTGGGTTAGAATGGGATGGAGTCCGAAGATCAGCCCGCTGGGATCTGCGGACAGACTAGAACCCGCTCACGCCCTGTTTTATTCCTGCCACTGCCTTACCCACCCTGCCAGGGCCTGCTGATTCTTCTTCAGGCCTGGAAGTCAAGCCCCACTGTCCCGCCCCTCCTGTGAGTAGTCAGGGAGCCCCTCCCGTTGGTGGCTGCCCTCTCCTGCCCTCATCTGGCAGCACTTGTGAGCCAAGTTCCGAGCCTGCCATCCCCTGCCAGGGGCCACTGGGTGGCCAGGGTGTGTTTATTGCACCATTGTTTAAAAGATGAATCGATGCTAACGACTCAAATTCTCAGCAGTAGGGGAAGGAGTCCATAAACTCTGGTACACCTATGCTCCAAAAAACTACGAAACCGCTGAAAAGGTTGAGGTAGACTTGATGGACTGATAGGAAACAAGTCTGCAACATACACACTTTCAGTGAAAGAGTAAATTGCAGGGGCACCTGGGTGGCCCAGTCAGATAAGCGTCTGCCTGTGGCTCAGGTTGTGATCTTGGGGTCCTGGGATTGAGCCCCGTCGGTCTCCCTGCTCCACGGGGAACCTGCTTCTGCCTCTGCCCCTCCCAGCACTCAAGCTCTCTGCCTCTCTCTCTGACAAAGTCTTTAAAAAAAAAAAAAAAATCTTTGAAAGAGTAAATTGCATGCATGAAAATATGCATGCTTTTCATTTTTATTTGAAAAGACGTGATATGTATATTTGCACAGGCAGAGAACAGAGTCAGGAAGACACACACCAAATCCTGAATGGTAAGTCCCCCCGGGGCATAGGAAGGCAAAAGGCGAGTGATAGGACTGTTCCTATCTCTATCTCGGTACTGTCTTATGTTTTCACAATGCTTCAGTGTCATTTTTATAATTAAAAATGCCATCTTTTCCCAAGATCCCACCCGGCCCTCGCAGGCGCTGGGGAAGCAGCTCTCCCCCTCCACACGCCTCCCATCTCCTGCTCTCAATCCTCGCAGTGCTGTGCTCCATCCTGCCACACGGTGCCCTGCAGACTGCGTTTCCGGCTCCCAGCTTCTGGCCTCCCTCCCTGACCTCCACCTAAAAAAGCCTCTCTTGTTTCTGGCAGTGCCCACAGCCTTGTGTGGGGACAAGCCCTCAGCCCAGTTCCTGTGCTGCCAGCTCAACCTCCCACTAAGTATTCCCATGCCCCCTTCTCCAACCTGGCCTCCCTGCCCCCTCGCTTGCCTCCCTGTCTGTAAAATACGCAGCAGCTTTGAATCACTTTCCTGCTGGGAAACTTCTAAGGCTTCCATCGCCTAAGAATAAAATCTCCTCTGGCATGGCTTGGCTCAAGTTTCCTGCCCATTTCCAAACACTCCCGGGCTCCCTGTGCTGGAACCACTCCAAATCCTCCTGGTTCCAAACAAGCCACAGCCTCCAGGTCGGCCTTCCCTTGTGCCTTTGCTCAAGAAGCCCTGGAACGCAGCTCAGCCCCCCACTGGTCCTCAGCTCCCCACCCCCTTCAACTGACCCCCCCCCCCCAAACAAGTACTTAACTTTTGGGGCACCTGGGTGGCTCAGATGGTTAAGCGTCTGCCTTTGGCTCAAGTCATGATCTCGGGGGTCCTGGGATCGAGTGCCCCCCCCCAGGCTCCCAGCTCAGCAGGGAGCTTGCTTCTCCCTCTCCCTCTCTGCCTCTTCCGCTGTGCACTCACACTCTCTCTGTCTCAAATGAATAAATAAAATCTTTAAAACAAACAAGTACTTCCCTTTCAAACCCTGTGTGCAATTCCCTTCCTCTGGGAAGCATCCTCTGAACCTACCCAGGTCCTGCAGGTTAACTTCTGCCCGCCCTGTTCCCTTGCATTCTGCGCCTCCATCTACTACGGTCCCTTCTGGGAGTCAACACACTACAGCCCATGGCCCACATCTGCTCTGCCACCGGTTTTTACATGGCCTGTGAGCTAAGTATGGCTTTTACATCGCTAAATGGTTGAACAAAAATTAAAAGGAGAGGATTTCATGACACTCGACAGTTGTATGAAATGTGTACCAAGGGGTGCCTGGGTGGCTCAGTCAGTGAAGCATCTGCCTTTGGCTCGGGTCCTGATCTCAGGGTCCTGGGATTGAGTCCCATGTCAGGCTCCCTCCTCAGCGGGGAGTCTGCTTCTCTCTCTCCCTCTGCAGCTCCCCCTGCTTGTGCTCTCTAACAAATAAATAAAATCTTTTTAAAAAACTGAATACTGAATTATGTGAAAATGATACTGAAATTTCGGGGCCCAGAAGACAGGCCACACTCACGTATTTGGTGATGTATAGTCCACGGCTGCTTTTCACGCTACGATGACATAGCTGAATGACCCCAAAGCCTAAACTATTTACTACCTGGCTTTTTACAAAGTTTGCCAACCCCGGCCCACTTTACTTATATATTTATAGGTCAATTTTCAAGTGGACATAAGCCCCCAAGAACAGATGACACTTCCCTGTTGATCTGTCGTGCTTTGTTACCGTAGCCAGCATGGCGTGGGATCTCAAAGGCCTGGCTGTTCAGTCATGGCAATGTGTTCTTGGAAGGGAAAATGCGCCGGATTCGTGATTTGTGGAGGGAACACGGCCATAAAAGAAAGGTCAACGTCAGACATCACTGGGGTCGGGAGGTTAGCTGTTTTTTTTCCATGGAGAGTAAAACATGTTACAGTCTCAATTCCGCTCATGGTTCCTCTGGACTGAGGGCAAAAATGGACACCCAAGTCAACGCTTCAAAGGAAAATTGCTTCTCGTGAAAAATTCCCAGGCCCCCAGATCCGTGGATCTTATTATCCTCACACAAGTTCTCGTGGTAGGAGGCTGGTAATTATGCAAGACTTTGCTTAAGAGACACAGGGACTATTTCCTCTCTTGTCATATCTAATGAGGTGTTTAGTTGCCAAAGTCCCCCATAATTTGCTTCCACCCTACCCCTCCCAGCCCAAACAGGAATTCTCCCCCACAGACAAGTGTGGCTTCTCACCTTCCCGGGGAACCTGTCTCCTGCCAAGGTCACCTACTGACGCTGGAATGTGTTGGAATGTTGGTGAGGTTGGTGAGGTCTGGAGTCAACGGCCAAGAAAGAATTCTGGAGATGTCTTCGGTGCAAAATGGTGGTTTTATGAAAGCACAGGGACAGGACCCGTGGGCACAAGGAGCTGCTCTGGCTGCTGCCCTGGGATCTCCCTGCTGCCCCAGGATTTTGAAGAGCAAGGGATTATATGCCTTGGGGCTGGGAAAAGTAAAGACAAGGGAAATTCCAAGAGGACTTTCACATGTTAAAGGCTCAGGATCCTGGAGGAAGGTTCTAATCTGCGCATCTCAAGTACTGTCTGATGGGCAACGTGGCAGGTTGTAAGGACATTTAATTTTACCTACATTTCCTTCTGCCTTTGTTTCCCACATCACTATCAAGCTCCAAGCATCCTTGAAGATGTACCTCAAAACCACTCCTGGGGGCGCCTGATTTCTCTCCCTTGGCCCCTCCTCCCACTCCTGTGAGTTGGCTTCTCTTTCTCTCCCTCTCCCTCTGCCCCCCTCTTGAGTACTCTCTCAAATAAATAAAATCCTTAAAAAAAAAAAAAGGTGAAGACTGGGGCGCCTGAAGTGTGTGACTCTTGATCTCGGGGTCATGCTATCTCTCTGTCTAATAAATAAATAAAATCTTTTTTTTTAAATTTTATTTATTTGACAGAGAGAGACACCCAGCGAGAGAGGGAACACAAACAGGGGGAGTGGGAGAGAAAGAAGCAGGCTCCTAGCAAAGGAGCCTGATGTGGGGCTCGATCCCAGAACGCCAGGATCACGCCCTGAGCTGAAGGCAGACGCTTAACGACTGCGCCACCCAGGCGCCCCAAATAAATAAAATCTTTTTTAAAAAAATCACACCAAGAAGCTCAAAAAGCAGTTAAAAACGCATTTTGAACATTGTAGGTCAGTTTTCATCTACATAGTAAAACGGAAGTGTTTTGACTGTGGTTGTTAGTGCTGCCGATAGGCTTCAGTGGCATTAAGAAGTTTTCTAACTGTAATCTTTCTCATTGAATATTTTTTTAAAAGATTTTAATTATCCATTTGAGAGAGACCTTGAGTCGGCGGGGGGGGGGGTATGGAGCAGAGGGGGAAAGACCAGCACACTCCACCCTAAGGGCTCCATCCCAGGACCCTGAGATCATGACCTGGGCCGAAGTCAGATGCTAAATTGACTGAGCCACCCAGGCGCCCCTCACTGAACAATTTTTTTAAAAACCTATTTGTATCTATCACTTATTCTATGCTGGACACTGAGCCAGGCACTTCCCATTATCACATTGATTTAATGATTCAATACATACGAAATTCTGAGAACCGTGCTGGAAGTAGCGAGTGCCTGGTAAATGTTGGCTGTTATTATCTCAATCTTCACATACCTACTCATTTCCTTTTTTTTTTTTAATTTTATTATATTATGTTAGTCACCATACAGTACATCCCTGGTTTCTGATGTAAAGTTCGATGATTCATTAGTTGCATACCTACTCATTTCTAATGAGGGAAGGATTATTATGCCCCACCACAAAGGAGGGCATGGTGTTGTGTCCAGAGTGGCGCAGCTGGTCAGTGGCAGAGTCCAGTGGAGGTCAGGTTTGTCTCTTCTTACACTCGGTGGCTCATCAGAAAATATATGCATTAAATTTAAGTCTCGTTCAGACACGTGACATAATGTAGACCCCCATGTGGTCTGGAGAACTCATTCCCTCTGGGAATTGGAGGTGATGGGGGAGAGGGGACACGGGATGCAGAGACTGCCAGAAAACCCATGAAGACTGGCTCTACCTTGCACACAGCCTCCAAGAGGGCTCCTGCCTCCAGGTTTGCTCAGAACCAGCTCTGCACCAGGGACAATAGGGAGGCTGGAAAATCAGTCAGCACTTGCTGACTGCCCTGGAGAGCTAACATAACAGACACGTGACAACACAGACAAAGACGAAACAACTGCAAACCAGGATAAGAGAAGAAAAATGACAGGGTGCTGAGCTAAGGACTAGGGTTACAACTTCAGATGTTCAGAAAGCAGTTTCTTACAGTTTTCCTATTTTTATCTATTAAATGTTATATAATCAGATCCTATGGGCAAAAGAAGCTATACAGTCTCCTTCTTTTCTATCTGCCACCTTCCATAGTGATAAACGGGATGGATGAGGCCAAGGAAATAGGAATCTATTTCTATCTAGCACTTTATCGATCAGCCAGTAAGTATGTTCTAAATGATACAGATAAGGTGGGTCTTAACACTAAATGGGTCTCTTTCTGTCTCCCATTACTTTGATGAAGCTTAATCTAGCAACTATTTAGCCCACTTGGACATAGTTCTAGAAAAATTAGATCCCAAGACCGGAAGAGGCTGCAGTAGGGTGAGGGGCTGGCAGGAGGTGCTGCAGGTCCGCCCCGGGCGGAAGTCAACCCTGGCGCCCAGAGTCCCCGCCGACCGAGCCCTGTGAGGTGCCGCGCGCTTGGAGGTCCCGCCGTGCCCCCGGCCGTCGCGGGCCATCCAGCGGCCCCTTGCACCCGCGTCCTTCCCCGCTTTGGCTCGCGTTCACCCTAAACCCCGCAGCGCCCGCCTCCGTCCGTCCTGGCCCCCACGAACCGCCTGCCCGGCAGAGCCGCTTAATAGGGCTGAATTCGGGGTATGCCCCGGCAGGTCTTCCGCTACCTACCTCCCACCCACCAAGGGCCACAAGCCGCCAGCAGATGCCGCCCCGCCGTCCTCACTTAAGGAAGTTCTCTTTCGCCAAAAACACACACACACACACCCCACACACACACACACACCCCACACACACACACCCCACAAGCCTCGACCAGGATGGAGACGCAACCCGCACCCGAAGGCGTTCTAGAGACTCGGGGAGAGGGCGGCGCAGTGAGGACGCCTCCACACACAGACACACACCCACAGCTCTCCTCCGGCCCCCGCCGCGCTGCCCCGGAGCGCGTGCCCACCGCGTGCTCTCGCCAAACCCCTTCCCCCACCGACCCCCGGCGAGCGTCTGCCCGCGCGCTCCCCCGCCACGCCGCCCCCAGCGATCTCCTCGGGGCGCGTGCCCGCCCGCGCGCTCCCCCGCCATGCAGCCCCCAGCGATCTCCCCGGGGCGCGTGCCCGCCCGCGCGCCCATCCACGGTAACCTCTCGCTCCCCGCGCTTCCCCGCGCCACCCCCGCACGTGAAAGCAAATCAGCACCACAAAACCATCCAAAGGGCCAGAGGCGAGTGGTGGTGGGTGGCGGGGAAAATAAAATCGAACTGAACTGGACCCCTGCCCGCCCTTCCGGACGGGGTTAGGTTAAAATCCTCACCTCTGCTTCCTCAGTGGCAAGCCGAGGGCCTTGATGGACATTTGTTTCCTGGGGCCCCTCCGAGCGCCTCTGAGCGCGCCTCTGCCGCCTTGAGCCAGGAGACTTATGCAGACAACACGGGGACTGAGCGGCCGGTTCACAGAGCGGGAGACCCTGAGACGAGGAACAGGAGTGAAGTGGAAAGGCCGTGGTTAAAACTCAGCTGGTGGTGGTTAATGCACGTGCGTGGTGCCGACCGGATGGACCTAGTTCAGGGCGCTGTGGCCCGAGGCCCACGAGAAAACCACGCCTGCACTCCCTGGGCCCGCAGGGCTTGTTGAAGGAATGAAGCAGGGTGAGGGCACCTTACATCTCGGCTCTAGGACAGTGGGGGCAGGCCTGACCGCTGTGTTTGGGAGAGTCCAAAAAAGGACAGGGTGCCAGGGCCGAACTTAACCGCCCTCACCAGGTTCCTTGCCACCTCACCTGCTGTGGGGGGCGGACGTGATCACCACCCTGACCTCCTCCAAACTGTTTTGCTTGGTAAATGTTAAGTTAGCGAGGCCCATCGCTAGGGCCATCAAGAAAGCTGAGGTGCGGGCCCTGGGAATAATTGTTGCCATCCACATAGTGATGGGAAACAAACGCAAAAGAAAAATTAAATTTCCTTACTCCCTACAGCCCATTGACAAATCCTTGAAACAGGCAGAGTGACATTCCTCTAGGAACTCAGCTGCCTCAATGTTAATACTTGGCTAACTAGGGGCGCCTGGGTGGCTCTGTCCGTTGAATGTCTGCCTTCAGCTCAGGTCCTGATCCTAGGGTCCTGGGTTGGAGCCCCACGTTGGGCTCTGCTCGGTGGAGAGCCTGCTTCTCTCTTTCCCTCTGCTGCTCTCTCTGCTGCTCCCCCTGCTGTGTGCTCTGTCAAATAAATAAAAAAATCTAAAAAAAACAAAAAACAAAAAACTTGGCTAACTAGCCATCCGGGAAATACACATCAAAACCACAATGACATATCACCTTACACCAGTTAGAATGGCCAAAATTAACAAGACAGGCAACAACAAATGTTGGCGAGGATGTGGAGAAAGGGGAACCCTTACACTGTTGGGAATGCAAGCTGGTGCAGCCACTCTGGAAAACAGGATGGAGGTTCCTCAAGACGTTAAAAATAGAGCTACCTATGACCCAGCAATTGCACGACTAGGTATTTACCCCAAAGATACAGATGTAGTAAAAAGAAGAGGCACACGCACCCCAATGTTCATAGCAGCAACATCCACAATAGCCAAACTGTGGAAGGAGCCTAGATGCCCTACAACAGACGAATAGATAAAGAAGATGTGGTCCATATATACAATGGAATATTACTCAGCCAAGAGAAAGCATGAATACCCACCATTTGCATCGACATGGATGGAACTGGAGGGGATTATGCTAACTGAAGTAAGTCAATCAGAGAAAAAAAATTATCATACGGTTTTGCTCATATGTGGAACATAAGGAATGGTGCAGAGGACCACAGGGGAAGGGAGGGAAAACTGAATGGGAAGAAATCAGAGAGGGAGACAAACCATGAAGGACTCTGGACTCCGGGAAACAAACTGAGGGTTACAGAAGAAAGGGTGTGGGGGGATGGGGTAACTGGGTGATGGGTATTAAGGAGGGCCCCTGTTGGGATGAGCACTGGGTGTTATGCACAACTAATGAATCATGGAACACCACATCAAAAACTTATGATGTACTCAATGCTGGCTAGCTGAACATAAAAGAAAAAAAAATACTTGGCTAAGGGAAAAGGCAATCTTAGCCTGACCCCCAGGATACTGTGAGTCTGCTTTAACATATAAAAATTCCTTCGGAGGGGGGCGCCTGGGTGGCTCAGTCAGTGAAGTGTCTGCCTTCAGCTCAGGTCATGGTCCCAGCGCCCTGGGATGGAGCCCCCTCATCGGGCTCCCTGCCCAGCGGGGAGCCTGCTTCTCCCTCTCCCTCTAGTTCACTCTCTGTCAAATAAATAAAATCTTTAAAAAAATAAAATAAATTAAAAAAAAAATTCCTTTGGAAACTTTCTCTCTTAACCCCCTAAGATACATGTTGGCAATCATCCCCCAAGCACATGGCCCACTGATACATATCTGAAGGGTCTCCTAAGGTTTTTTTAGACAATAATAAATGACCTTTTCCTAACAATAGCTAGCCCCCTCAAGGTCCTGGAAACCTTGCTTCCAAAATTCCTTAGAGACACACTATCCCTAACCCCCTCCCAACTTGAAAGTATATAATCGGCCACTCCTCACTACCCCAGTGCGGGGTTGTGTCCTGGTGCTTTAATAAAACCACCTTTCTGCACCAAAGACGTCTCAAGACTTCTTCCTTGACCATTTGCTCTGAGGCCCACCCCTTCAAGCCACATCCACAGCAACCATGGGCTGTGACGCCACCAGCCCGTTTCTGCTTGTCTTTGGCTGGGCTCCCTGGGAAACGGAATCGCGTGTCTGAGATGCGCTTTCAGCAAGCACAGTGGGCAGTGTTCTCAGGAGGGCAGCGTAAAGTCAGAGGAGCTGGACTGGGCGGCAGTGGAGCTGCCGTGCGGTTGGGGGCCTTACCCAGTTCCATAGGGAGCTCAGGAGCTGAGACGGTCCTCTAGAGTTGGTCCTGAATCGAGGTAAGGGGGCTGGCCCTTTGTAACCCTGCATAGACCAGTCACTGGCCGTGAACTGCCCTGGCGAGGGCATTCTCCAGGGCACGGTGGCTCCCTTTGGTGACGGGCAAGTCTCAGGGAAGAACTCAGCTGAACTAAGCCGTCACAGCCAACACGGGACCCCCGCCGCTTGAGGATGGCACCTCTGCCCCAGGGGCATTCTCGGTGGCACAGCATGGCACCAGCTACACTCCTTGAGAGCAGCCTCGTGGACTCTCCTCTGCTCTCTCAACACCTTTTGTTTCCCTGCTACTTAGGCTGTAGGGGTGGATGATGGTCACACCACAGCTCCTAATTAAAATAATAATAATAATAACAATAATAATGTTCCATTCTAAAGACAAGCCCAGAGTAAAGGTGAAATGCCAAATGCAATTCCAAATTTCTGGAGTAGAGACCTTGGCCCCACTTGGGTCAGGTTGCCCACCCCGGTAATTGATTCCGGCCTAGGGATGGAATCCAAAATATAAATATGGCTGCCCAGGGCCTACCGTTGCGACTGCGCGGTTGGGAGAGGGGACAGATTCCCCCCAAAGGAGAATTACTGTGTGAGGCACTGACGCCTACAAGTAGGAGCTCCTGCAATGAGTAGGAGCTTCTGTGCTGACATAAGAAGATATGCCAGGGCTTGGGAGGGCGGAAGTGTGACATTCTCGGAGAATTCGCCATTTATTTATTCAACAAATATTCTAAGGGAAGAAGACAGACACTGAACAAGCACTCAGGTTTATGAGGTGGTCATAAGTCCCACAGAGACATGCAAAGCCAGGAAGAGACCACTGGTCGTGGCAGGTGAGGGTGGGGGCTGCTCTTCAAACAGGGGTCAGGGCAGCTGGCACTTTGGAGCAAAGACCTAAGGGAGGGGAATGGAGGTGGCCTGGTGTGCCTGAGGTAGAGAGGAGAGGCTCGCCAGACTGGGGCTGGGGCTGGAGGGGAGGAAGGATGTCATCAAGGGGCAGGGCCGGATCCCACATGACCTTGAGAGCTGTGGGGAGGACTTGGGCTTTCTGTGGGATTGGAGGGTGGGCCACAATGTGGGAAACAAAGGCAAAAGAAAAAAAATTAAATTTCCTTCCTGCATACAGCCCACTGACAAGACCTTGAAACAGACAGAGTGACCTTCCTCTGGGAGCTCGGCCACCTCAATGTTAATACTTCGTTAAGGGCAAAAAGGCAACTTGACCTTAACTCAACCTCCCAACCTCTGGGATCCTGTAAATCTACTGTAACATGTAAAATTTCCTTTGGAAACTTACTTTTATCTCTAGCCCCCCCACCCCACCCAAGATATCTATTGGCAGTAATCCCCCAAGCATAAGACCCGGTATACATCTGAAGGGTCTCAGGACTAGGGTTTTACTAGACAGCAGTAAATAACCTTTTCCTAACAACAGTCAGCCCCTCAGGGTCCTGGAAATCTTGCTTCCAAATTCCTTAGAGACTTACACTATCCCTAACCCCCTCCCAACTTGAAAGCAGATAATTAGCCACTCCTCATGACCCCAGTACAGCTCTTTCTGCCCACCGGTCCTGTCCCTGTGCTTTAATAAAACCGCCTCTTTGCACCGAAGACGTCTCAGGAATTCTTTCTTGGCCTCCGGCTCTGAACTCCAATGTCTTTCCTACGTCAGGCCATACCAGGAGTTGTTGCAGAAGGGACTGGAGAAATATGCTGGACCCTGGAGAGGGCAAGCTGAGGACAGAGCGGAAGCTGACACCCCGCAAACCCCCGCCCACACTCCCAGGTGGGATCTGTGTGACATTCCTCAGGCACTCCGGCTGCCCTAAAACTAAGGGAAGGAAAAAAACCAAAAGCACCAAATGGTTCATTAAGAGAGATCACAGTCCAGCAAGACTTGAGTCTCCCTCAGTTTGCAAATGTCTTAGTGATTGACAAGAGAAAAGCTTTCTTATCCATAACCTAACAGAAGGAAACTCCCAACTATCTTAATGTCCCTTTTCCCATACCTCCCCCAACTCCCAAGTCTATAATCAGCCACTCCTCACAACCCCAGGGCAGCAGTTCTTTCTGCCCGTGGGTCCCACCCCTGAACTTGAATGAAATCACCAGTCTGTACTGGGGATGTCTCAAGAATTCCTTCTTGACTTTCCACTCCGGACCTCACCTACATTGAAAAAAAACACATCAGGTCCCGCCCGTGAAACTGCTTCCATGCCGACCCGGGCAGTGGAGATGTTCTGTGGGCTGGGGAACGATGTGGCAAGATTATGGTTTTACAGAAGTCCTCTCATGTAAAGTAATGGTCCCCAGACTTAGGCTTGCAGAGACCAATCAAATAGCAACAACGAGAACACCAAAAACTTCTTAAATGCTGAACACACATCCATCCTATGGCCTACCAATTCCATCCCTTGGTATCTACCCTACAGAAATCCATATATATATTCATCAAAATACATGATGAGAATGTTCTTAGCAGTAAAATATGGTAGCTCCCAACTGGAAACCACTTACATTCGTCAGTAGTAGAATGAATAAGTACGTTGTACGACATTCATATTGTGACGTATCACACAACAACGAACAAGAGAGATCACCGAACCTCACAACATGATGAAGAACAAAAGCCGAACACGACAGATCCTTCCGCTATGACTCCATTTATATGGGGCAGAGAAACAGGTCAACCCAATCTCTGCTGTTAGATTCCGGTTAGCGGGAACTCTGGAGGAGAGGGTGACGGCTAGAAACATCAGAGGCTTCATGGGGCACTGGGACTTCTCCAGTTCCTGATCCACGTATTGGGTGAGGATGTGTTGAGCCTGTGAACATTCATCAAGCTGTACACTGAGGAGTACGTGCACTTTTCTGTATTATGTTCTACTTAAAAAAAAATTAATTTAAAAATACCTTCGCAGGGGCGCCTGGGTAGCGCAGTCAGTTGAGCCCCCGACTCTTGGTTTCAACTCAAGTCGTGATCTCAGGGTCACGAGATTGAGCCCTACATAGACTCCATGTTCAGCACAGAGTCGACTTGAGACTCTCCCTCTCCCGGTGCCCAACACCTGCCCCCCCAAAATAAATAAATCTTTAAAAAAGACAAAAGCATCTGACTCTTGCTTTCAGTTCAGGTCTAGATCTCTGGGTCATGAGTTCAGGCTCCACGTTGGGCTCCACACTGGGCATGGAGCCTACTGAAAAACAAAACAAAACAAACCTTTGCACTTAGACCTACCATTGCCAGTTTTTTTTTTTTAAGATTTTATTTATTTATTTGACAGAGAGAGAGAGCAAGTGAGCAACAAGCAGGTGGAAGGGCAGAGGGAGAAGGAGAAGTGAAGCCCCGTGAGGGCCTCGACCTGAGCTGATGGCAGACACTTCACTGAGCCACCCAGGCGCCCCTGCAATTTGTTATTTTGCAAGTGAGGCTATTGTACCGGGAAGGTAAGGTGTCATAATTACAGGATACATGGCCTTTCTTGAAATACAATTGATGTATCTTTTGAAAATCTTTCTGCATATCTTTATTGGCTGTGAACTCGCGTTGGAGCTCACTGGTGTATGAAGTAGGTTGGTGTGGGAAGATATAAGTCCAGACAAGGAGAATGGCCATCTGGGTAGTGTGATGGTGACAGTGGGAGGGTGAGGCAGGGCCGGGGACATGTCTCAACTTAGAACCAGTGAGACTTGTTGGCAATTTAGGGTTGAGGATGATTGAATTTCTTTTTGCTTGGGAACCTGGAAGATGGTGATGCTATTACTTGAGACAGAATATAAAGGAGGAATCCATTGAGGGAGGTATTAAATTTCATTGTGGGCATGTTACGTTTTAAGTACCTGCTAAATCATACAGGAATATTTATCTGGGAGGCAGTTGGAAAAGTGGGTTTGGAGGGATCAAAGACCAAAACTTAAGGGCTAAAATTAAAAAGTCTTAGAAGAAAATATTGGGGAAAAAAATCTTCATGATATTGGATTTGACGACTACACGGACATGACTTCAAATGCACAGGCAACGAGAGAAAAAATAAAATTGAACTTCCTTACAATTGAGAACTTTTCAGCATCAAAGGATATTTATCAAGAAAGAGAAGAGGGGCGCCTGGGTGGCACAGCGGTTAAGCGTCTGCCTTCGGCTCAGGGCGTGATCCCAGCGTTATGGGATCGAGCCCCACATTAGGCTCCTCTGCTGTGAGCCTGCTTCTTCCTCTCCCACTCCCCCTGCTTGTGTTCCCTCTCTCACTAGCTGTCTTTGTCTCTGTCAAATAAATAAATAAAATCTTAAAAAAAAGAAAAAGAAAAAAGAAAGAGAAGAGATAACCCACTGACTATCTACCTCATTAACCCGAATATATAAAGAAGTCCTAAAAGTCAGCAACAAAGCACCAAACAACCCAATTCAAAAATGGACAAAGGACTTGGACATTTCTTCAAAGAATATATAAAAATGGCCAATGAGCCCATGACAAGGTCCTCAACAACATCAGTCATTACAGGAACACAAATCAAAACCACAGTGAGATCCCATTTCACATGTACTAGGACGGCTATAACTGAAAATGCAGCAAAGAACAAGTACTGTCAAGGATGTAGAGAAATTGGAGCGCTTGTGCCTTGCTGGTGAAATGTAAAATGGCGTAGCCACCGTGGGAAACAGTTTGGCCCTTTCTCACAACGTTAAACTCAGAACTACCTTGTGACCCACCGATTCCATTCCCAGGTGTATAACCAAAAGAACTGAAAGTGAGAACTTGAACAGACGAACTTGTACACCCACGTTCACAGCAGCATCATTCACAATAGCCGCAGGGTGAAAACAACCCAAGTGTCCATCAACAGATGAAGGGATGAACAAAATGTGTATATAAATATAATATATATTATATACGTAATACATATATGCAATGGAATATCATTCAGACATGAAAAGGAATGACATTTTCATATATGCTACAACATGAATGGATCTTGAAAACATGCTTAGTGAAATAAGCCAGCCACAGAGGGTCAACCATTATATGATTCCACCTACAGGAGGTCCCTAGACTAGGCAAATTCATAGAGACAGAAAGTAGATTTGAGGGGCGCCTGGCTGGCACAGCGGTTAAGCGTCTGCCTTCGGCTCAGGGCGTGATCCCGGCGTTATGGGATCGAGCCCCACATCAGGCTCCTACGCTATGAGCCTGCTTCTTCCTCTCCCACTCCCCCTGCTTGTGTTCCCTTTCTCGCTGGCTGTCTCTATCTCTGTCGAATAAATAAATAAATAAAATCTTTAAAAAAAAAAAAAAAGAAAGTAGATTTGAGGTTACCAGAGTTTGAGGGGGAAAAGGATTGGGGAGTTATTAATTAATGGATAGAGTTTTTGTTGGGGATGATGAAAAAGTTTTGCATGTACATGGTGATGATGGGCGTACAGCATTCCGAATGCCATAATATGAAGTTGAGCACTAGTCTAAGCTCACCCAGGTAGATCTCACGGCAAGAAAGCAAGACCAAAGATGAAACTCCAGCAAACTCTACTTGTAAGGACTGCAGAGGAGCAGGAAGAAGGAAGAGGAGGAGAGGAGCTAGCAACAGATTTAAAAGGAACAGTTGGGGAGGCAAAGGGTAGGAAGAAGGGGAGGGGAGCCAGGAGAGGTATCATGGGACCACCCTGGGAGGGTCAACAGGTGATGAATGATGTCCAGGGCCACTATGACTTCAAGTTCATCAAGGAAGAAGCAACTGCTTCTTCTAAAGCCTCTGCACAAGATCCTTGGTCACCTTCACGTGAGTCATTTTATTTTTTTAAAAAGATTTTATTTATTTGTTTGAAAGAGAGAGGGGGAGTGGGAGCATGGAGGGGCGGGCAGAGGGAGAAGGAGGTTCCTCACTGAGCAAGGAGTCCGATACAGGGCTCCATCCCAGGACCCTGAGATCAGGACCTGAGCCGAAGGCAGATGCTTCACCGACTGAGCCACCCAGACGCCCCAGCGTGAGTCATTTTAGTGGTAGAGTCTAGCAGGTCAGTGGCCTGCACAATGAATGGACGGTGAGAAAGCAGAAAAATCAAACAAGTTTGCATAACCGTAAAAAACATACGTGGATCAAAGAGAAGAGAAAGATCAAATAACGGCTGAAGAGGAAGGTGGGCCAAAGGAGTTGGGTTTGTTTGTTGAAGATCTAGGTACTCTGAAGATGGAAAGAGGGAGAGATGATGGTCCAGAGGCTCCGAAGAGGCAGGAGATCAAGGTGTGTCGAGAACTGAAAGGATGGGTCGACACTGGAGAGATAAAAGAATGCCCCTTTCTCTAAGGATGGACATGGATGCCATTACAGGGGAGGGGGTCAGGCTTTCAGAGCCCAAACTAAGATGTGTGGTCTAAAAAATGCAAGTGTACTTTCAGGAACAAAGCCACCAATGGTGCCCGGTGCTTCTGAAACTTCAACATGCATGCAAACCACTCCGGCATCTGGTTGTGAAAAGGTAGATTCTGACTGCGTGGGTCTGAGACTCTGCACCTCCAGCAAGCTTCCCGGTGAGATAGATACTAGTGATCTGTGTGCCACGGATTGGAGCCCAGTCCCGTAGCCACTAGCCACGTGTGGCTGTCAAGCTTTCAAATGGGGCAAGTCTGAATTGAGAGGTCTTAGTGCAGTAAGTATAAAAAACTCACCAGATTTCCAAGACTTAATATGAAAAAAAAATTGTAAAACATCTCAGTAATGTATATATGCTATATATTTTTTGTTTTGTTTTTCTATTTTATTGTGGAAAATTTCAAACATACACAATAGTAAAGATTAACGTAACAAGTCCCCATATACCCATGTTATGGGTTGAAATGGGTCCCCCCAAAAAAGATGGTGGAGTCCTAGCCCTCAGTACACCTGTGGACATGACCTTATTTGGACAGGATCTTTGTAAAGATAATGAAGTTAAAATGAGGTCATTAATCCAATACAACAGGTGTCCTTATAAAAGGGGGAAAATTTGGACACAGGGTCAGGCATACACCGAGAACAGACAATGTGAAACCCCAGAAAACACCGTGTGAAGACAAAGGCAGAGACTGGAGTGATCTGGGATAGAGGCCTTGACAGATTGTCCCCCAAGACTTCAGACAGAACCAACCCTGCCCACATCCTGATCTTGGACTTCCACTGTCTAGAACTGACCGGCAAGAAATTTCCGCTGTTTCAGTCCCCATTCGTGGTATTTTGTTCCAGACAAACAAAACAACCCATCGCCAAATTTCATCTCCACCCATACCCACTTATCAGATGATTTTAAAGGCAAAAGTAAGGAGGAGGAAACATTCCAAATAGAACGCCACCCCAGGCCAGGGCCTCTGCTGGGGTGAGGATGGGTGCCACAGTGGGTCCCAGGGCCCCCTGGGATGATCATGCAGAAGTGGAAGTGTTCAGTTGTCTTAATGATGGGGAGTCGGGTTCGGACAAGCTTTTTCTTCATGGAGTGTGGTCCTCTCCACGTCAGGGGCCAGGCTGAGCCTTATAACTTCGCCTGAGCCTTCACGCTCACTCCAGACAGGGGCCAGATCCACGATTAGACACAATTACAGTATGAGCACACAATTTAAACAAAGGTGCTTCCCTCTTACTTCTCCATTCCAATCTCGAAATAAGCCCTCATCAGTTTAAATCGGGATCAAATCAACAGAGTACAGCTAGTAGGGATGTGGTCTGACTTCAATTTTTTCTTGACCCTTATCTTTCCTCTCCTACTTTTTAAAAAAATTTATTTATTTATTTATTTAGACAGAGAGAGAGAGCTCCTGAGAGAGCACAAGCAAGGGGAGCAGCAGAGAGAGAAGCAGGCTGCCCGTTGAGCAGGGAGCCCAATGCGGGGCTCCATCCCAGGACCCCGGGATCATGACCTGAGCCGAAGGCAGGCACTTAACGACTGAGCCACCCAGGCGCCCCCTCTTCTTTTTCTTTTTCTTTTTTTTTTTTTTTTTGAGTTCTACAGTGCTTCTCTTCCAATTACTCTTGGGTGCCCACACACCCAGCCCCACCCGTGAGACCGAGCCCCTGGAAACCACAGCCTGGCCTCACTGCCTCTCCACCTCACCTATTCACTGTTTGATTCTCCACATCAGAATTCTGACCCCATCCTGCCACGGAATGAATGACCTCCTAACCACACCCTCTCGTTAGGGTGTTTCCATCTTCAATTTTTGCTGTTCTCTCTGGAGCTCTTGAGTCTCTCAACCCCTCCCTTCTTGACACTTAATCCTCTTTTTTGGTTTCCCAGAGACCATGCATTGCTGCTTCTCCTTCCATGGGTCTGACCATGCTGCCTAAAGCTCCCTTTGTCCGGTCCCCTCCCCTTGACTGTCCAGGAAACACTAGGGCTCCTGAGTATCTCCTGGACCTTCTCACGTGACATGCCCCCCACCCCCAGCGGACTTCATTCATCTCTATGGCATCACTTGCCTCCTGGATGCCCATGGTTCCAGTGCTTTACCACCTCATCCTTCAGAGCACTGAACATTGTCTTTTCATTATATGTCATATACAGAAGAGTATAGAAGATACCTACAACATTTTAAGGATTTATGAAAATAATAAGGCAAATACCCATATCACCACCACACAGATTAAGATGAATATATCACCATGATCTTAGGAGTCTACGTGCCTCTTCATTTTTTTAATTTTTTAAAAAGATTTTATTTATTTATTTATTTGACAGAGAGAGAGACAGCCAGCGAGAGAGGGAACACAAGCAGGGGGAGTGGGAGAGGAAGAAGCAGGCTCCCAGCAGAGGAGCCTGATGTGGGGCTCGATCCCAGAACGCCAGATTCACGCCCTGAGCCGAAGGCAAATGCTTAACGACTGAGCCACCCAGGCTCCCCTATGTGCCTCTTCTTTAAAAAAAAAATAAAAATAGAAATAAAAAAAATTATTATTTATTTGAGAGGGAGAGAGAATGAGAGAGAGAGAGCACGAGGGAGGGGGGTCAGAGGGAGAAGCAGACTCCCCACTGTGCAGCGAGCCCGGTGCGGGACTCATCCTGCGACTCCAGGACCATGACCTGAGCTGAAGGCAGTTGCCTAAACAACTGAGCCACCCAGGCGCCCTGTGTGCCCCTTCCTGGTCACGTCCCTCAGAGTAATATTTCTCCGCTTGCTACCCCGCTAGTTTACCACTATGCATTAACCCAAAATCTGTACAGTTTGGATGTTCCACGTCTAGGATTGGCCAAGTGGCTTCTGTTGAGCAACCTTTCACAGATGATAACAACTGTAAATCCTGGGAAAAACAGAAAAGACAATGACCTGAAGGCACTAGAAAACAACCAAAACAAGGCAGATGCTGGATGGGAGTTGATACTTGGAAGAAAAGAAAGGAACTGTGTGAGTTTGCCACTTTTAGAGCTGGCTTTTAGCTTAAAAGCTGGCCCCAGTTTTCACCACGTGGGCAACTGAAATCTGGATAGAAATCCACAGTCTTAGGCCCCTGGGTGGCTCAGTTGCTTAAGTGTCTGACTCTTGATTTCAGCTCAGGTCATGACCTCAGGGTTGTGAGATCGAGCGCCACGTCGGGCTCTGCACTGAGTATAGAGCCTGCTTAAGACTGCTGAATATTCTCTCTCTGTGTGTGCCTGAGTGGTTCAGTTGGTTAAGCGTCTGCCTTTGGCTCAGGTCATGATCCTGGGGTCCTCGGATCGAGCCCCAAGTTGGGCTCCCTGCTCAGCAGGGAGCCTGCTTCTCCCTCTGCCCCTCCACCTCTCGTGTTCTCTCTCTCTCTCAAATAAATGAATAAAATCTCAAAAAAAAAAAAAAGATTCTTCCTCTCCCTCTGCCCCTCACCCCCTCATATACACCTTGCGTGCTCTCTCTAAAATAAAGAAAAGAAAAGAAAAAGAGATTGTGGCAACGACAGCAGCTGGGAATTAAGGAGGAGAATTCCAAAGGAGACATCCAGACAGGAGGAGCCCCCAAGTCTGTGTACATATTTTGTCCAAATCTCTGACCACTGAACTACAGGCATGGGGCAGACTCCAAGCAGCCCAGCTAAGGCTCAAAGAACTGAACTGAAATTTGAGCTGCTTCTCACTGCAGAGAAGACAGACTTCACAGGACTTCAGCCGAGTTAACTGTCCACCAAAACAGACAATCAATCCTCTCTGGAACAGAAACAGAATCCAGACTCCATGGAATGGATCATTTACAATAACCAGAACACAATCCAAATTACTCCGCATACAAAGGAAACAGGAAAATATGACCAAGAGAAAAAAAAAATCAATGGAAACGGACCCCCAAAGAACCCAAATGTTGTAATGAGTGAAGATACTGAAAGTAGCTTTAGTGACCGCACCTCCAGCAGCACCAGTGTCTCCCCGCGTCGCTGTTTTGGACCTCCGTCCCCGCCTCGGCTCGAAATGGACCCCAGGTGCCCCGGCTCCAACCTGTGGCTCTCGCACCTGCACCAGCTCCTGCAAAGGCCAAGAGATGTCTCCCGGGGAAGCCATGGCGCCGCCACCCCTGGGAGGGGGGGACAGGAGCCACCAGGGCTCTGGCAGGAGGCCAGGCACTCTGCATTTGCTCCTCCCACAACGCCCTGTGGACCTTCCTGGCAACCAGGGGTTATGGGGCACCCCAGCCCGCAGGTGGCTGCACATTTTTTTTAAGGTTTTATTTACTTATTTGACACAGAGAGAGAAGGACAAGCAGACTCCTGCTAAGCAGGGAGCCGGATTCTGGACTCGATCCCAGGCCCCGGGGATCATGACGCGAGCCAAAGGCAGATGCCTTATTGACAGAGCCACCCAGGCGCCCCAGCGGTTGCACACTTCGAATATCACTCCAAAAGGGTGCATCTGGCTCGGGTCAAGAGTTGGTTTCACTGGGTCAAGATCTGTTGGTTGGGGTGAACTCTATTTTGTGACTTTTAAGGTCTAAGTGAAATTAAATGAAAACTCACTGTCCCTGGACAAAAGAATGAAAAGGAGAAGCTGTGGGTATTCTCAGGAAGCGCTTGCTATTTACTTTTTGTTGTGGTTGTTGGTTTGGCTTTTGTTTATTTAAAAGAAATAAGAGAGTCATCTCCCTCCACCATTATCAGTCACCCACAGGCTCTAAGGGAACAGATCAGGCCCTCTCCCGGGGCATGAAGGAGAGGGGAGGAGGGGACACGCTGACCTGGCAAAGAGTACTTGGGCCCCTGTGCCTTAGGGCAGTAGGACAGGGCCGATTGGCCCGCAGCCAGCTCAGCATGAGGACACGGCAGAGCTCTTATCACTGTGGTGGGGCGCTGGAGACTGGGTTCCCAGCCGGGGACTAAGGGGCAACAGAGTTTTCAGTAGTTCCGGAGTTTGCCAAGATGCCCTGGGGGATGTGGCTCACTCCAAAGTTCCCTGCGCCAGGACCCGGCACACCCACCACGACCCAGCGTTTCTGTCCGCCCTCCCGCCCC
>NC_048232.1:84873554-84884049 GCF_002007445.2 Ailuropoda melanoleuca
CCCCCCCCGCCCCGCAGGCATTCACGTTCCCTCTGCAACCCCAGGCTGCTGAGACGCCCAGCTCACCAGCCCCTCCGTCATCGCAGGCTGGGCCATCACTGGTCACTGCCTCAGTGAGCTCCGGCTGCACCCTCTCCCCTGACTCATGGGCGGCATCCCCGAATCTGTGCCCAAACAAAAGACGGTCTGCTCAGTCTTGAGGCGTCAGGGGCACACTCCCGCTCACTCGCGCCCCCCCCCCCGTGCAGGGCGTTTGATCAGAGCCCAGTCCAGTCTGGGGGGGTGAGGGGGACTGTCCTGAGGCGGAGCCGATGCAGCTCATGCTTTGTCAGGGCCCCTGTGACCAGGTGTGCATTTGTGTAGAGTAGTGACCTCTCTGTGTGATTCCCAAGGGGAAGTAAGATCAGAGCTGCACCTGGGCTGTAGGCGGAGGGGGTGGCAGTAGGAGGGGATATGGGGCAGGGCAAGGGATTTCTCTTGTCTTCCTGGGGGTCACTGGAACGGAAGGTCACTGGAACGGCAGGGAAAGGCCTCAGTGGAATGAGAAAGGAGGTGGGGGTGACTGAGGTGAGCCTGGGGGATGGGGAGGAGGGAGTAGACGCTGGGCCATTGGGCTGAAGGAAGTTGAGGTCTGAGGCACTAGAGGCCGCCACCTAGAGGTCAGACCGGAGCCTGGTGCCAGGTATAAATGTGGCATCATCCATGAAGAAGAGGGGGCAGTGGGTCCCCAAGGCACAGGAGGAAAGAGCCTCTTCGAAAGGGTCATGTCCCATTGCTTCTGTCACCCCATGATCTGTCACCCCCTGCCTAACTTGTCAAGGAAGCCAAAGCATTTCTGGAACTAAAGGACACCACTGTGCGGGTACTGTCATAGAAATGGTCTCGTCATCCCTAGCTCCAAGTCCCCCCAGGCCCCCACAACTCAGATAGGGTCCAGATTCCTTATCTCCACACCCAGCCCCCATGCTCCCCCTTCCTCACACTTTCCAGCCACAACAACTTTCCCTGCATTGTGGCACACCGCTGCCTGCCCCCCTTCAGGGCTTGGGTCTCCTGCTGCCCCCCGCCCCGGGAGAATTCACCACACAGCTCTCTCTCTCCAGCCACCCCCACCCCTGCTGGATTCTTCTTCACCATTTAGGGCTCTGCTGGACTGTGACATCCGAGGGGTCACTCCTGGGCCTTCTAATTAGCAAACGGTGGTGAATGAACAGGAAGCACTTGGCCTTATTCGTCCTAGACTTGCCACTGACTTGGAGGGTGCACTTGAGTGCCTTTATTCTAGGATTTAGTACCCCAAACATTCCCTTCCAGACTCGGGGTTCTTGATCCTTTCCAGGCTCAATGTTATTGTCCATAATCCTTCCTCATCTGGCGGGGGAGGGGGGGTTCCTCCACGTCTCCAGTTTACACATTCGTTCATCTGTGCAACAAATATTAAGGCTAGTTCGTGGCACACACTACTGACCATCCAGGACACACGAGAACATGGTGGACACAGCCTGGCCTTCCAGGCAAACATTTAACCATTTAAGAGTCACCCACCTTTTTAGTCCAATGGTGCAAGCCAGTGAGGACCCAGGGGGTGGCCCGTTGGCTGTGGCTGCTCCCTGGACCTTGGTAAGCTCCTGGTCCAGCATGGGAATGAGGCCAGCCGTGGAGACTGCCCAGGGCCTGGGTCCCGTCACCCACCTATCAAGCAGAAGCTTCACTCCCCTGGATACCATCCCAGGCGTGGCCCAAAATTTTGGAGGTGGTTTGGCCACCGCCCAGTGCTCCCTAGCCGCCGGGTGGGTGTCTCCCGGGAGCTCAGGGCCCCTCCGGGACAGAGCTGAGAGAGGGGTCCCACGCCCTTGAGGGCAGGAAGTCTCAGGTCCGCGTGGGGACAGGCGGGAGGGAGGAGGGGGGCGGGCCGCGACCTCACGGTGGCGTGACGACCGCCTCGCGACAGCAGGACGGCTGCAATGGGTGAAGACGCTGCGCCGCAGGACGCTTAGACGGGAGTGGGGTGGGGGCCACCACGAGCGCCCTTCCAGCTGCCCACCCACCTCCTTGGGGCACAACTCCGGAGCGGAAGTGGGAGCGGGTCACCGCGACCCGCGGGAGGGTGGGGGCCCCAGGAGAGTGCTACACGTGGCTTCTCGGGAGCTCCAAGTTAGAGGAGCAAAAGCGGGGTTCTGGGGGCGCACGGGTGTCCAGCCGGAACGGGTGGGCCCGCAAGGTGAACAGGTCAGTGCTGGACCAGGGAGAAGGCAGCCCTGACCAGAGTAGGCCAGAGACAGCGTGGTGCTGGGTGGTCAGGACCCGGGTCCTGGGATTGTGCCGCCTGCGCCAGGTCCTCACTCCGCTTCATTCTCCCCGGGGACCTTTGGTCGCAGACTGCACCTCCTCGTGCCTTGGTTTACTTGCCTGCGAAGGGAGAGTGATAATGATCCAACTTGCTATGAGGAGGTGAGAGGGACCACTCCATTGGCCCCTCTGAAAGCTTAGAATATGTTGGTTATTACTATTATTTTGTTTTCTCCCCGTTTTACAGAAAAGGAAACTGGGCCTCAGAAGGTTTTAGTAAGTGGCCCAAAGTCACACAGCTGGCAAGTGGCAGAGCCCAGGTCTAGCCAATTCCACAAAGTTCTGCCATGAAACCCTCTCCTGGATTTCCTCACTCAGTGGACCCAGTTTATCTTTCCTTTGGGTATCCCCAGCCCCATGCCAGGCTCTCTCCCTGTAATCCCTGGAGGCAGTGCGGGAATCTGAGCCCCCTGGGTTGCACTGTTGCCCTGAACACATTGGGGCACTGATGAGAGGCTCAGAAAGTGCCTGCTTCATGCATGAGTGGGTGTCTGTCTTCCAGGACTGCTCTCAGAGCTGAAGCTGGCTGTGCCCTGGGGCCACATCGCTGCCAAAGCCTGGGGCCTCCAGCAGGCCGCCCCAGTTCTTTGCCTGCATGGCTGGCTGGACAATGCCAACTCCTTTGACAGACTCATCCCTCTTCTTCCGAAAGGTGGGGCTGAAGGGAAGCCGAGGGGCAACGTGACATAGCCTGCAGGAGAGTGAGGGGTGGGAGAGACAGCTGACCTAGCTGCCTTCTCCCCCTATCTCTTGTCTCAGACTTTCATTATGTTGCCATGGATTTCGGGGGACATGGGCTCTCATCCCATTAAAGCCCGGGTTTCTCATACTACCAGGAAAACTTCGTGAGTGAGGTCCGGAGAGTTGTAGCAGGTAAGAGGCAGTGTGTGTGTGTGTGTGTGTGTGTGTATGTGTGTGTAGGGGTGCACTGGGGCATCCCCTCTCATTGTTGGAGTGGGGTGTGGTAGTCAGGAAACAGTGTTGGCCTGGGAGCGACCTGGGGTCTGGCCTGAGTTCTCCCAGAATTCATGGGTGATTTTGGGAAGTTCGGAGAGGGCTGCCAAGAAGAGCTCTCATCCTTCTGGGGGTCCCACCCCTTGTAAGGAAGCTGGAACCCCTCTAGTTTCCTGAGTGGGGCACCCCAGATGCTGAGGAAGATATCCTGAGCACAGGGACTACAGGATGGAGGGGGGAGGGAGGCTGGGCCCATCCAGACCTGGCTCCGTGTGTTTTCAGCCTTGGAGTGGAAGCATTTCTCTCTCATGGGCCATAGTTTTGGTGAGTACAGTTTACACTTCGGTGGGCAGGGGGCTGACTGGGCTGAGGGGCTGCGAGGAGGGAGAGGAAGTGGTACACAGCTACCCTGCACTTCTGGGCACTGCAAGGAGAGATGGGGGGGTCTGTGGGCACTAGGCTCTTTGGCCTGAGGCAGCCCACCCCCAAGGGACATAGGGCCCCAGAGGTGGCTGTCTTCCAACTTGACAAGGGAAATGTGACCTTTCAAGTGGCTAGGTCCTATGAATGGGTCATATGGCCCCCAGGGAGGCAACCCTAAGTTTGACAGGGAATAAAGAGCCCTGCCCCCTGGTGGGAGAGAGCCAGGCCCCTAGCCTGGGGTGGGGCAGCCCCTGGGAGGAAGCTTTAGTGGGATTTTGAAAGCTGCGGAATACCAGCCCATGACTCTTTTGTCCCCCAGGTGGCATAGTGGGCGCAACGGTGAGTAGATGGCTTTCCTTCCAGGAAAGGAAGTATGTCCTCATATCACAAATTTGAAGCCATATTTGATGGCCTAGTGCCAGCTGCTTTATAGATGGCAGTAATAATCATTATTGCGGGGAGGTCGGCGAAACAGGAGATTCCTGATGGAGTGCAGAGTGTCCATATTCGCCATCCCCAGAGAACCCTGGAATCCAGCCATCCACCAGGGTGTGACCCTTGGTCTGGGTGTGGACCTCCAGGGGCCGGGGCGAGGGAGGGAAGGCTACCCTGAAGGGAATGAAGATTCTGGTTCTAGCCCCTTGGAAACACCAGTGTCACCAGGGAAAAGCTTGAGTCCCTTTGCCTTCTTCCTCTCCTACTCATTCTTCCCTTTTTGGGTCACATCGCAGTTTACCAGTATTTTCCCCGAGATGGTGGATAAACTTATCTTGCTGGACACATCGCCATTTGGCCTGGACCCTAATGTAAGAATGGGGGCTTTCATGCGTGCTGTCACGGGGGAGACCCAGGCCCCGGGTGGTGTCCTCAGCCCTGCTGCTTTTGGCAGGGAGGTGGGAGGAGGTGGCAGAGGGTAGACAAGGGGGGATCAGGGCGCCCCCAGAGATGACAGGGTTCTGCAGCCTGTACCGCTAGGAGTGAGCAGAGAAAAGGGGTGCAGAAGCCTTGGTCATCCTTGGAAACCCTGTATGTGGCCTGGGATCTACAGAGTGCCAAGTCTATCACGAAGTGGCAGGAGGTGGGAGAGGGTAGAAACAGTGGATTGAGGAAGTTCTGGGGGTACACAGCGTGATGAGGCCCCCCATTCCCGTTCAGTTGTATGCCTCTGTGCTGTGCACACATTGCACAACAGCGCACAGCAGCCCTGAGTGCGGATCGATGGGAGCGTGCCGATCCCTCCCACCATCACCACCAATGACAGCAAACACTGCCGTCCCTGCATATGAGTCCTGGCTTCTGCCACTGATCTGCTGAGTGACCCTGGGCAAGACACTTGGCCTATCTGGGCCTCAGCTTCCTCACCTGTAAAATGAGGAGGTTGGACTAGGTGACCTTGGAGTTGTCTGCCCGCTGTCACATTCTGTCAGTCTGTCCCCAGGAGCTTAGCCTTTCGGTTGTGACACAGCTTTGTCACCAGTTTTGGTTTCTTATCTGTAAAATGACCACAAATGCCAAAAGGGCACAAAACATGCTGTCTTTTTCTCACCACATGGCCAATCCCAGCACATAGTAAGTGCTCAGTAAACGTTGGTTTCGTGAATGGAGAGCTTGTGGGTGAATGTGAGGATCCGGTGAGACTCTGGGCTACTCTCCCTTCTTTATCTGTTTCACCCACTGAGTTACCCAACGTGGTGCCCCAGGATCTCCCTCCAGAGCATCCGGGTATTTGGTCCTCCCTGTCCCACCTTCTCCGGGGAATGGATGGGAGTGTCCCTTCCGGCTGCTGCTGCTCCAGGTGCTGGCCTGTGGGCAGGGCTGGGCTGTTGTCAGAGTGAGCGGGCTGGAAATGAGTACACTCGAAGGGGGGCCTAGAGCCCCCGAACTGCATCCCGTCTGCCGTCTCCTCTCCACCATCTGGAGGGATAGCATTAATTAAAGCAGCCAAAATTGCCAACCCCAGATGGTCTGTGACTTATGGACCTAATATTGAACCTTGCAAAGCACCGGCCACTGGCAGAGATTTCCTTTCCCCTCCATCATCCATCCTGACCCCTCCGGCTGTCCGGAACACAGGCAGGGCTGGCCGGGCTGTCACTGAGGCAGACAACGTGAGCTCTGATCACGGGGCCAACTAGCAGGGGCTGATCCTGTGCTGCCCTTCACTGGGTCAGAATGAATCCCGGCAGCCCCTCTGCCGAGGGCAGAGGGTGGGGGTGGGGAGGGAGCTGAGCCCCTCCATCGGCAGCCCAGAGTCCCACCCACTCAGCAGACCCCACACATCCCCAGGGAGTAGAGGACCTGCTGACCTACAGGCGGGGAGCCATCGAGCACATGCTGTAGGCGGAGGCCTCCCAGAAGCCCCGGCAGGTGGTCAAGCCAGAGGAGATGCTGCAGGGGTGAGTGCCATCGGGTGAGATGGGGCTGGTGGGGAGCGGAATGATGAGAGGGGGTGGGAGGTGGGAGACCTGGAGAAGCGAGGGGATACCGAGGGAGGATATCTCTGGGGCACAGAGGAAGCGTCTATCTCCTACGCACAAATCATACCGAGCCTGTTTCTCTCTGTGCTCACCCTAGGTTATCAGGCTTCCTGGCTCTCCAGACACCCCAGCTGGGACTTCCCTGCCTCGGGTCCTCCCTGCTCTATAGCCGCGTCCTTCATTCCCAACACCCCTTTCCACCTGCTCTCTACCCCTCTTCCTCTCCCTGTAACTGTGCGCGCGCGCGCACACACGCACACACACACACACACACAGAGTCTTTCCTTCCACACCTTTTTTCTCTCTGTGGCTCCTTCTACCTGGACCTCTCTGCAGGCACCTCGCTCACTTGCCCACTCCTCCTTCTGGCCTCAGGTGACTGTCACTTCCTCTGGGAGCCTGCCCTGCCTCCCCTTGGTGAGCTCTGCTCCTGGCCCTGTAGGTAATCGAAGGTAAACATATTTGTTATCTAAAGGAGTGAAAATACACAAACGCACACACACACAGACACACACTGCTGACATGGACATCCCTATTGACACATGCCTGTGTCCTTTGTGGGGGGCCCTCCTCGTCTTTCCGTCTGGCCTTCCCTGCCCGCAAGACATTCAGCGTCCCTCTGTCCTCCCCAGGTACCTGAAGAGAAACAGCCACGTGAGTGAGGAGATTGCACGACTCCTCCTGCAGAGAGGAACCACAGAGGTGGCCACAGGTAGGGACACGCCATCTAAGGCCGCTGCTGATCGCCGCTGTTGAGATACGATAACTGCCAAGTCTTAGGCTGCTTGCTCTGGACCAGGCATGCATCGAGGGCTTAGCGAACAGTGTCTCGTGTCATCGCCCTGCTGCCCTATGCTCACCACGTGCAGAGCGGGAGAAACTCAGGCTCCAATAGCCCAAGTGACGCATGCCAGGTCAGACAGCTGCCGCACATCCCAGAGAGGCCTGTGGGGAGCACAGTCAGCTGTCTTGGGAGTGAACGTTGGGGAATGTCACAGCCGTGCTTTGCTGACCCTGTGCGGTGGGCGTCAGTGTCCGAGGCGAGGGTTTGAGGACGTCCTGCGGGGCCGGGTGACTTGAAAGAGGTTTTTCAAAATGGAGAAGTAAAGTAGGTGGCACCTTGGCTTCAGGGCAGCTTCGGGCCCGTGCTTTCTGCACTTCGTTTCCCAATACAGTCGTTCCGGAAAACCGTACCAAGTCCCACTCAGTGCCAGCCCCGGGTGCGGCGGCCACGGGAGCGGAGGTGAGCAGGTGCAGACACTGCCCCTCTCCTGGTGGGCCTCGACCTCCGGCTGGCACAACTCCAAGGGTGCCCTTCACCAGTGCCCTCCCTGGAACTGACTCCCCCAGGGGTTGAACAAGGAGGAGGCCAGGTCAGGAATGTCCATTCGAGGAGGAGAAACAGATGATAGACACATGAACAGACAAACAAGAGACATTTTATTGCAAGTGTAATCAAGAAATGTACAGGGTGTTCTGGAAGAAACCCCCCAGTGGGAGTCCTGGAAGCGGCTCCCAGAGGTGAAGCCCAAGGGAGACAGTGGGGTGAGATGGACCAGGCACCACATGGGGCCCAAAGACCTGGGCCGATTCCTGACTCTGCTAGCTCAGAGATCTTAGGCAAGTCCCCCTCCCCATTGAGACACCTCCCCCCTGTTTTTCTCAGGTGATAAATAATGTCTTAGGATCGTTGTGCTCGTGGTCCAAGAGGATCAAGCAAGGAGGTGACTGCAGCTGCATAAAGTACCAAAGGAGGCAGGGGTCAAAACCCCACAGGCTTGCCAGGTGTGAGGAGGTGGTGGAATTAAGTGGGCTGCTGGGAATCAGGCAGCAGGGAGTGGTGGGGACTACGGGACTGGACGCAGGACAGCCCAGCCAGTGGTTCTCACTGGGAGCTCTGGGCCTTGTATGGCCAGAATTTCCAGTTGCTCACAAGAAGCCAGAGATCTCCGGTGTTGTATTGTTTGACCAGGAGTTGTCAACACACCGTGAGGTTAGATGGAATATACTTAAGGGATGTTTTGGCCTCAGGCTGCCAGTCTGTGACTTGTGAGGGACTGTCTGTTACCATCTTGGAACCTTGGCAAATCCTCTACGGAGAGGGGAGGTCAAGGTGGAGGGCCGCGGGCCCGGGCTTCCCAGTGTGCCCACACAGATAGCCCACCCAGAGGGGCCCCGGCGCAGAAGTGGGCTAATCCGGAATAAGACATGTTCCCAGACAGGTGGGGGAAGCCGATTAGGCCGGGCCCAGGTCACATGAAGGGGTGAGCACAGACACTGAACCAGTTTTCAAAGAGGGTGAAGAGAGAAAGGAGGCAAGGGGACAGGCAGCTGGGTCACTGTGTCGGGCCCAGCCCCTCTGCAGCAGTTGTGGCCCTTCAGGGCCGAAGGTTGACCTAAGACAACACCGAGCAGTCTCCCAGTCCCCACCGGGTGGCGTGACACTGGGAGAGCCCGTGTTCTAGGCTTGTGCTGAGGCCCCAGGACCCCTGAGAGTCCCCACTCCACTCCGGAGCAGCAGAGAGCAGGGACAGCGCCATCAGTCCAGCCTGATCCTGTAGCTGAACCCAAGTTCATTTGCCCAACGCACAGCAGAACCAACGACCCAGACATCAAGTGTGCAGCAAGGAAAGGGTTTATTTGAGAGGCAGACAAAGGAGGAGGTGAGGAGATGGGGGAGAACATTCTCGAAGGGGAATGCCAGGGTTTTTTTTAAAGGCAAGTGGGAAAGGGTCTGGGGAAAGGGGAGAGGAGCTCTGTGACTCAAAACCAGATAAAGGAAGTTACTTTAAGTAGCAGAGGGTTGATTTCATTTTGTTGGGGTACGTGGTTGTCATGGTGTCGGGCAAGAGTATTATCTTCTAGAAACATGGCGCAGACAGCATTCCCAGAACAAGCGGGTTTTGGTAAGAAAGCTGCAGCCGCCTCAGTTGCCCTGTTAACGCTTTGGTTACTAGTTTCGGTCCCCACTGTCTTTGATCATTCCTCATTTTTGAGCGAATCGGGAGGATGACCGCTCTGGCTACTTCCTGCTGAAATGGGGCGGAGATCGGGGTGAGCGGAATGGACCCTTTCTGCACTTAATCAGAAATATTCCTCAGTTCTGGCTTAAAACCCTACACTCTGCATGACTAGAATTTTTGTGCTTTGGTGAATAGTTTTTGTACAACGTTTTGTACCACATGTTGTGATTAAGTAGGGAAGAGGGAGAATTAGGAATATGGAAAATGCCACATTTGAGGAAGTATTCCTAGGCAGATTGACCAAAATCCCTGGGGAATCCAAGAAAATAATCCAGAAAAACAGTCCAAATCCGAGTCTGGGACTTTAAAGATTTGTTGTAACCAAGTAGCTTGTGGTCTTTATTTTGGCAAGAGGAACGTCCACTTCGGAGGAAGTATTAATATACGTGCAGCCTGACGAATAAACACCTCCTTGTTGCGCGAAAACATAACCTGAAGCAGTCCTGTTGTCTAAAACCATTCTGGCCGAAGAATCTAAGTCCTTCTCTCGAGCTGCTCTAGCTGAAGCAGTTTCATTAGCAAATATTCTCGAAGATACAGAGAGATTTTGTTCTTAAGATTTTATTTATTTATTTATTTATTTGAGAGAGTGAGCGCACAAGCAGGGGGAGTGGGAGAAGGGAGAAGCAGGCTCCCCACTGAGCAGGGAGCCCGATGTGGGGCTCGATCCCAGGACTCCAGGATCATGACCTGAGCCAAAGGCAGACGCTTAACCGACTGAGCCACCCAGGCGCCCCATTATGTAGAGAGGTTTCTTTTTTTTTTTTTTAAGATTTTATTTATTTATTTGACAGAGTGAGAGAGACACCCAGCGAGAGAGGGAACACAAGCAGGGGGAGTGGGAGAGGAAGAAGCAGGCTTCCCGCAGAGGAGCCTGATGCGGGACTCGATTCGGAACTCCAGGATCACGCCCTGAGCCGAAGGCAGACGCTTAACGACTGAGCCACCCAGGTGCCTCTGTAGAGAGGTTTCTAACCATATGTTCACGGGCCGGCACTCCCCACCAGGGTAATAAAGTTCTTCCAGAGAAATAGCCTGTTCCACTTTCTGGGCACCCTGGTAGGTAGCCCTGCACCTCTCCCCAAATCAAATCACCATTCAATATGGACCTTTTAGTTCTGGAAAAAGGTTTTCAAGAATTGGTCTAATGCTGAACCTCCTTGACTGATCATTTGCCCCACAGACAAACATATATCCCATCGGGGCACAGAGGATTCTGGACATGTTTGGAAAATTAAGCTTTTTTTTTTTTTTTTTTTTTTTTTAAGG
>NC_048232.1:84885591-84887649 GCF_002007445.2 Ailuropoda melanoleuca
AAAAAAAAAATCTTAAAAAAAAAAAAAGAAAGAAAATAGGTTACTTCAGTTACAGGCATCTCATTTCAGGAGGTGGTCCTGCAGGCATGCTCTCAAAGATAGACCTATACTGTGCAAGTAATCAGGTAATTAGTTAAGAGGCATCTCTGTGGAAACAAAAGAAAAACCCAGATTAATGGCTGGAGCAAATTGTGAACCCAGTGTCTGAGTCCTGAGTGCTCCTCAGAAGATTTCTAGCTGTCGGGCTTGAAGCACATTCAGATGGAGTGAGGGCTGACAGATTTCCCTGGCCTGTAGTTTGCATGTTTCTGGTGATCTTTCTGAGTGGTCTGCACAGCAACAGATAGGAAGATTGTTTAAACGTGAGCTGTTGTGGTAGTTTCTCGGAAGTTTACCTCAAGTTATCTAGCTTCAGTCTTCAAGGTTTCATGTAAAAAAAAGGGGGGAGGCACACCTGGGTGGCTCAGTCGTTAAGCGTCTGCCTTCGGCTCAGGGCATGATCCCGGCGTTCTGGGATCGAGCCCCACATCAGGCTCCTCTGCTGGGAGCCTGCTTCTTCCTCTCCCACTCCCCCTGCTTGTGTTCCCTCTCTCATTGGCTCTCTCTTTCTGTCAAATAAATAAATTTAAAAGAAAGAATGAAAGAAAGAAAAATTCAGGATCAGGCCTAGTTTTATAGGCAAACAACAAATACTCAGAGATAATTAATCAGAATGAGAATCTGACATCCACAAAGGTATGTCATTGAAACATAATTTTTCTCACAAAAATCATCCTTGTATTCCTCAAAGATAGCCAAATTGAGACTAATTCATTTGTAAAATAGTCCGGTTTTAACAAGCTTGGCCTGACGATGTACATAAGTGCAGAAAGAACAGTGATCGTCCATGTAGGTTTCTTAAAAATGTGCTTTGCTGGACCTTTTCATATACTTTCAGATTGAACTTTTAGCAGCCTCTTGCGGCTAAGAAGCCAAGCCACGTAGTTGCCATGGGATTCATGTCAGTACCTATAGATTTGGGTGAATTCTTCTCTTCTCGAGGTCCTCAAAAATATCGTCCAAACTCTGTATCCATCTCCCGGAGCCGCCATTACAAAGTCCCGCAGACTGGGTGGCATAAATAACAGTGATTGTCTCACAGTTTGGAGCCAGAAACCCAGAGTATTGGCAGCCTCTGTGTGCCTCTCCTAGCTTCTGGTAGCCTCAGGCATCCCTTGACCCGTGTGGGGCATTCTCTCTGCCCTTCACAGAGTATGTCAGGGGAGAGTGTGTGGAAAAGGCAGAGCAGCATGACAGGATCAGGATGTGTGACAGAGCTTGCAGATAGCTCTTAAAAATAGAATGGTCTGGGGAGGAGTCCAAGATGGCGGAGGAGCCCAAGACGGCGGAGGAGCAGGAGGCTTAAATTTCGTTTGGTCCCAGGAATGCAGCCAGATAGCTATCAGACCATTCTGAACACCTACAAACTCAACTGGAGAATGAAGAAAAGAATAGCAGCAATTCTAAGAACAGAATAGCCACCACTTTCTGCAAGGAACTCAGTTTAAAACAGGAGTTGAGCTCCAGCTCAGCGTTCCAAGATGGCGGAGGAGCAGGAGACCTAAAGTTCGTCTGGTCCCAGGAATTCAGCGAGAGAGCTACCAAAGCATTCCGAATACCTATGAATGCAACTGGAGAATGAAGAAAAGAGTAGCAGAAACTCTATGAACAGAAAGGCAACCACTTTCTGCAAAGAGGAGAAAAGATGGAGGAGGAGTAGGCGACCCTTTCTCAGCTGGTCCGAGTCGAGCTGGATATCTACCAGACCATTCTGAACACCCACAGAATCAGCCTGAGACGCAGGAAGATACATCTGGATCTCTACAAATGAACATCTCCAGTGCTGAGTATTGAGGTACGAAGCGGGGAGCTGTGAATCCGAGCACAGATATAGGAAGATAAAGGGAAGGGGGAGGGAGCCTCTGCGCTCAGGCGCCGGGAAGCAATAGCCCCTTGTGCTGGGGAGCGGGCTGGACTCTCAGACCAGCACCCGCAAGAGAGCGGACTGAGACAGTGAGC
>NC_048232.1:84893773-84913153 GCF_002007445.2 Ailuropoda melanoleuca
GAATGGGATAGACTGGTGATGGGTGGTAAGGAGGGCACATATTGCATGGTACACTGGGTGTTATACGCAACTAATGGAGCATCGAACTTTATATCAGAATCTGGGGATGTACTGTAAGGTGACTAACATAATATAATAAAAAAATCATTTAAAGTAAAAAAAAAATAGAATGGTCTGGTTTGGCCTCATGGAGAAGTGACTTTTGAGCAAAAGTGATGCAGGAGAGGGAGCTAGTCACACAGATAATCTAGGAAGATGATCTGGGGAGGGGAGATGCCAGGAAAGGCTTTGAGATGTTGGGGAGGAAAAACTTTTGCCCACCCTTCAAGTTTCTTCCAGCTGGTCTAAGATTTAAAATGGATAGATTAACAGGAGAAAATAACATTTAATTACATACGTACAGGAAATCCACATAAACATGAGAGTTTCCAAAGACAGGCAAAATGAGGTATATATTGCCATTCTGGACTGAGGGAGGAGAAGAGGGTAAGGGGTGTTAGGCGTCAAAGGGAAGGAAGGCAATTCACAGAAAGAATGGAAAGAGTAAATGTTTGGTAAGCAAGTGTTTGCTGGGCCATCTGAAACAATGAGACATGAGGAGGAATTTTAACAAACAGACTTTGCTAAGTTCCTCCCCGTCTACTACACCCAGTTCATAGTATGACATAGTTATCTATGGTGCGCGCTCCTTCCTCTGTCCGAATCCTTTTAGGCAGTTACAGGGAAGGTCAAAAAGAATAACTTCTTGAGTCTTCCGTTTCTTAAAAATAATTGGCCTAAAATATGCCAGAGATACATTTTGGGGTGGCACATTTGGTCCCTCACTGAGGCACCAGCTTGACCTGGCTTGTGGGAGAAACAGGAAGCAGTAAGCCAGGGTGGGGAGGGAGCGAGCAGCCAGGTCCTTATCTACCATCTTAACTGCGTTCCCATCATAACCCTGGCTTTAGTCTTGAAACAAGCCTGAGGTATTGGCATGAGGGAGGGAGAGCCCAGCACTGCTTGGGGTTCCGTAATGACAAAACACAGTCCTGTGTCAATATGTGGCCCCCACATCCTGAAGTGGGGCCCCACATTCACTGTGGTGGATGCTCAACCCCTCAGCATAAACCGGGCAGCCCTGGGGCTGAAGGCATGATTTGTTTTCACTCGTACGGTTCGAACACAGAAATTTCTCCTGAGGGGGATTTTGAATAGGTGCTCATATTTAAAGTAGAAAGATTTTATTTAAAAATGAAGATCTCCAGTTTCTTTCTTTTTTTAAGATTTTATTTATTTATTTGTCAGAGAGAGAAAGAGCTCGCACGCAAGCAAGCGGGGGGAGCAGCAGGCAGAGGGAGAAGCAGTCTCCCTGCTGAGCAGGGAGCCAATGAGGGACTCCGTCCCAGCAGCAGCTCTGACCCTGTCCGCTCTGAGGCAACCACCCTGTTCTGTTGTCCCCAGGGCTGCAGTTAGGACTCTCGGGGTTCAGGGCCCCTTTGTTTGCAGAGGAAACCAAGGAAACCAAGGCCAGAGAGGGAGGATCCAGGGCATTCTGCCCCATTTCATATGCCCATCCCAGGGCTGATATCATCTATCCATTCAGATCATTCAACACATCAACAAATCAGTCCTGGACACCTGCCCCAGGCTTGCTATGCACTCAGCTGTTCTGCCCTGCCTTGTAGTCCTGGAGTAGAGAGCCTGGGGTTAGGGGACAGACGTTACTCACCACAGAGGTTACCCACCTGGGAGAGGAGTGCTGCGTCTGTCGGGAACCCTGCCCCGGAGACCCAAGGGTCATGAAAGTTAAGAAGGATGAGGTAACGAGCATTCCAGACCCAGCCGACAGTATGTGCAGAGGCCCTGCCCACAGCAGGAGGGAGCATGTCCAGTCCTGGGACCTGACAGAAGGCCAGGAATATTGAAAGAAGGGCAGAGTGGCTGCCATGGGGGATGGGGGAGTTGGGTCCTGGACAGGGTAGGATCCGTCCAGGATGCTAACCATTGGTTGACAGCTGATCGTGGTGTTTATTCCAAGAGCAAAGTGTTAACAAAAATTCAGCTGAGGAAATTTGAAGATCTAATTGGCTTTAGTAAATGACTCGTGCAGCGGGCAGCATCCCATCTAGCAAAGAGAAAGGAAGTCCGTCAAGCTGCAGAAAAGAAAAGGATTTTAAAGGCAGAGACAGAAATGGAGGAAGGAAATGATTTGTGAAGAAGGCGTCGTTTCCACGAGGTCGCCCTCCTAAGGGGAGCAGAAGGGGCCTGTCAGTAGATTTGCTGGTGATGGCCGGGAAGTCCCATGTTGCCTGGTTAGAGGTTACCTTCCCGGCTGGGCTGAAACCGCAGTTAGTCAGGTATTAAGTCTGGGTGGGCTGACATGCGCCCTTCACATCAGGGACTCCATTTTGGGCTTGTGGTTGTCAACACGAAATGAACAGACTTTTTAGAATTTCTTTTAAAAAAAGGATGAGCACAAGGTTGCAGGCTTCAGGGGGATGGGGACAGAACTTAGATCTTTACTCTTGTTTTAGTCAAAATGTCTCTCGTAGGCTATTTGCTAATGAAGCAGACGTACAATGCGTGCTCAGGGCGGAAACAGAGCCCTCGCTTTGAAGTTTGGTGAAGTCATTCTGACCTTGGTAAATATTAAAGTTATAGCTTCCCTGGGAGCCCAGGAGCAGGGCCCACGAACATTCAAAGTTGAAAAGTTCCTTTATCATTTCTCCCTTTTGATCAACAGTCTTTCTCAGCCTTGGTGATCAACCCTTATTTTACGTCCCTTAGATGGAACCCGGGCACTGAGTGAACAGATACATACCGTGTGTCCCATGGGGCTTTGGGGTGGGGACTTCACCTTGGAAGGAGGCAAAATTCAGTCCACGATATCAGGAGGTTATTGCAGGACGAGGGCGGGGGTGCTGTGGGTATGCTCCAAGATGGGGTGTTAGGCTCCTGGTCTCCAGGAAGGAAGGCCAGGCCTTGCTTGTTGCCAGGCTGGGACCATATCGGTTGACCCGGAGTCCAGGCCTCTGCAGAGACCACCAGTAAGTTTGTTAGTAGGGTCGGAAAAGATGCCATTGCTGATTGGGGGAAACCATTGTCTGAAAAACACATTTTAAACTTCTTGCTAGCTTTCACCTCATTAACCCTATGGGGCATGGTTTCAGCCCTGACCCCCACTTACCCCTGGAGTTGTGGCCATTCCTCAATCTCGAAGAATTGAAACGATGACCACTCTGGCTACTTTATCTCCTCAGGCGAAGTAGGTTTGGGGTAAAGAGGAGTTGTTGCAAGTCTTCGCCGTGTCATACCTATGCACCAGGCTGAGCAAGTTTTAATTTACAGGTTACGGCAGCAAAGGAAATAGAAGTAACATGGAGTCAGACATGCCGAGATTTTTCCAGACCTAACTTCCCATTGTCAGTCTTTTCATTCCATTTCTATGGAACGTGGCGGAGGCACATCTTCTGTAACTGCTTCAACCTGAATTAGGGTGCGGTAGGGGGCTTTGGAAAGGAAGGATTTGACACGGTGCAGGACACGGCTTTTGGTCCCTGTGCTAATGGAGGGAAACTGTCAGACAGTTCCTTATCTGAGAACTTGGATATTTTCCGAAATAGTTTGGGACCACACGACATTAATTTTATCCCCAAGTGTATTCTATGGAACAGTAACAGTATATAGTCAAACCCATCATTCCTTCTAAAATTGATCCGACGTCAGTGGGTATCTAAGATAACAGATAGTCAACCAGTGCCAGCCACCTTGGACAGTGGGGTGTGGTGGTCAAGGGCTTCTTGGAGCAGGTGGCTTGCTGCCTGCTTTTGTCTGTATGGAGTCTCATCTCCCAGCAGGAGGAGACAGGTGCAGTAAGTGGTATCAGCCATCATACAGACTCTGCCTTGTTAGCAAGCAATCAGAATCAGTAAGAGACATTTCTATGGAAGCAAAAGAAAAACACAGGTTAATGGTCAGGGCAAATTCTAAACCGTGTCCGAGTCCCCTAGTGCTGCCAGTGAGATTTTTTTTAAAGGCTGCATTTATTTATTTGACAGAGAGAGAGAGAGCACACAAGCAGGGGGAGCAGCAGGCAGAGGGAGAGAGAGAAACAGACTCCCCGCTGAGCAGGGAGCCCGATGTGGGGCTCGATCCCAGCACCCTGAGATCATGACCTGAGTCCAAATCAAGAGTTGGTTGCTTAACCACCTGAGCCATGCAGGTGCCCCTTAACCTGCTTGTTCTTAATAATTACCCATGACGGGGCACTTGGGTGGTTCAGGTGGTTAAGCAGCCAACTCTTGATTTGGGCTCAGGCCATGATCTCAGGGTCATGAGACTGAGTCAAGCCTAGGGTCATCCGGCCCCGTGCTTGGCAGGGAGTCTACTTCTCTCTCTCTCTGTCTGCCCTTCCCCCCTTCTCTCTCATGCGTGCTCTCTCTCTCTCTCTCAAATTAATAAATCAATCTTTGAAAAGAGAATAATTACCCATTACTTCCTGAGATGGAGAGAATCACTCATTAGGTCATCTTTGCTGAGAAACTGCCAACAGGAGCTCCTTTGAGCTCTAGGACACGTTGGTAGGATACAAGTTTTATATTTAAACGACGGTATCTCTAAAGATGTGCTTATTAATAAGCCAGCAGCCTTGCATCAGCTCTACTGTGCGTTGCACCTGCGTCCACTAAATGCTAATCCGTTTGTTCCCCACCATCAGCTTTACCTAGGGCTCCTGGGGGGACGTCTGAAGCGGGCGGTTCAAGTCCAGGGGAGCCCTTGGGCCCCTTCATGCTGATCTGGAAGGTGCTTCCGTTTGAACCTCACAAGGAGATTGCCCAACAACTTGGGGTGATTTTTTGCACCTCGATAGTGAGGGTGGGAGGAGCGGGAGCCAAAGCGCAGAGGCACCCAGGTGGCCTCGGGGCTGTGGGGGCAGCGCTTGAGGTGATGCAGGACCTGCGGGGGTGAGCGGGCAGGGGCAGAGGTCGCAGAGGTGCCGCCAGCGAGGGCAAAGGCAGATTTGAAGTTTGGTTCTGATTTTTTTTTTTCTGTCTTCTGGCTTTTCCTCTTGCAAACCAGGCATTTTCTCTGGGTGCTTTTCAGCCCTCTGGAGGGAGCGGAAGGGCAGGGCATGGGCTGGGCACCAGTGCTGTGCTGGGAGGCCAGGGGGGGCTGTAGGATTTCTAGTGTCTGCCTGTCTTCCTCCTCCTTTTTCTCATTATTCCGTTAGGAGGGGGGGTCAGGTGTCTTAAATTTTTGTTCATCTTTATCTCTTTGGACCATCCATTGGGTCCCTTCCGGTGAGGTGTCTTTGTTATGGACGAACATAGAAGTCTGACCGTAGGGAATGTCATCTCTGATCATGTGAACTTGAGAAACAGTTGAGTTCCTTTTCATCTTGCTGAGTTTTATTTTTCATTTATTTATTTTTAAAGATTTTATTTATTTGACAGAGAGCGAGAGAGCACAAGCAGGGGGAGCAGCAGGGAGAGGGAGAAGCAGGCTCCCCACTGAGCAGGAAGTCCGACGTGGGGCTCGATTCCAGGAGCCTGGGATCATGACAGGAGCCGAAGGCAGCTGCTTAACTGGCTGAGCCACCCAGGCGTCCCCATTACCGGTCACCTTTAACAGCTCAAATAAAAGTCAGCTCAAATCGAGGAGGTCCGGATGTGCCCAGGAGACCTCACCAGATACACATGTGAGGTGCAGAGCAGTCGAGGGGCACGGAGGGTCCGAGCTGGTACCGGGTGCCGAGCTCCGGATGACCCCCTGGTGTTCCCCGCCCAGTGGCTCTGAGATCCTACCTGCACCGCCGAGAACTGTTGACGCAAATGAACAAACAGACTTTTTCTTTGAGGTTATTTGCCAAGGAACCGGATGTACACGGGGGCTCAGGGCGGAAACAGAGCCCACGCTTTGAAGTTTGGTGAAATCATTTTGACCTTCATGAAAGCATAGCTTCCCCGGGAGCCCAGGAGCAGGGCCCACGAGCATTCAAAGTTGAAAAGTTCCTTTATCACTGCGTTCTTTTTAGCCAAAGGGAAGCTCTTGTAGGGTTTTAACTGGAGGGGGAGGAGGTGGGTCTGAACTGATCGAATTTGCATTTCCAAACAGGCGCTGGCTGCCCTGTGCGCCTTCCAGGCCAAGGTCAGGGTGCCAAGGGCAGGTCTGTTTGGCTGGCTCTTTGCTTTCTTGCAGCTGTTGGCTGAAGGTTTTGAAGGGGCCACCAGGACGTGGCAGGAGAGCAGTGAGGCTGGGAATGCCTGAAAACCACATTCCTTTGGGAAAATGCCTGGCGCGTTTGGCATTTGGCTTTTCCCACTGGGTGCGGAGAGTGACTGTCTGGCGGCTGGCCAGCTGTGTCCTTAAGCTTAAGCTCTATCTTCGTCTTCTTCCTGGGGGTTCTTAGCCTGAGGGGCAAATATCCCCATTTTGTAAAAAGAGGGAGGGCTAGTTTCTAGAAAACAGATGTTCGAAGATATTGTCTACTTTGTGATCATTTTCCTTCATCCGCAAGCATACCGTTAGTGAGCGCCCACCCTGGGGGACCAGGGAAGGTGGAGGGTGGGGTGGGGCAATCACAGGGTGGAGAAGGTCATTCTGGACCTCATGTGGGCTCAGAGGCAGGAGGCAGGAGACAGGAGGGTGACAGGGAAATGGCAGCCCGAGTGGGAGCCGTGAGGGGGACAGAGGGGAAAGACACCGTGGGCACACTGAGCAACAAGGTGGTGAAGGCAAAGGTCGAGAAGGTGGCAGGCCCCCGTGTGAGGCCCGGCAGAGTCCAGTTCTGGAACTGTTTGGAAGGGGGGATTCTGAAAGTCTTGGAGAAGGTGGCGCTCACAAGTCGCTGGCCGGGCCAGCCCAAGGGGTCCCGCAGGGCTGGTGCAGACCCTGCCTGGCAAGCAGAGCCCAGTCTGTCCTCCTTCCAGGGCTGACCCTGGCCTCATCCCTCTCCGTTCCTTCCGGGTGAAACAGGTTGTAGACAGAATTACGAGAAGTCAGTGCGAAGCCCCTTGGGGCAGGTGCTGGCACTTGGTGCTGTGGGCCTGCATCTAATCGAGAAAAGCCCCAAGCACCTCTCTCTCCCTTCCAGAAATGCGAGGGCCATTTGCTCTTGGATCTGGTCGTGGGACTCCTTTAAGGGAAATCGGTGCCGGCCTACTGGTCTGAGAAACACATTTCCTGCCCTCACAAAGTTCACTGTCACGGGGAGGCTGACAGAAGAGCAGCCAGGCTGTGGGCCTGCCTGGCCCGGTTCAGGATGTGAACAGGGGAAGCGAGCCTTGGAAGGGTAGGAGGATGTGGCCGGGGAGAGAAGCCACGGCCCCGGGCAGAGAAAACAGAACAGCTCGATAGGGGTCCCCAGGTACCTGGGGGTCACCTCCACCCCTACAATAACCCCCTTTAAAAGTTTTTTCACATCTTCTGAGTAGCTGGAGCCCAGAGCTGGAGGAAGGAGGACGGCAGGGAGCCCAGGGCGGGGGCCAGTCATCTGTGCAGGGAGGTCATGGCCAGAGCGGAAGTCGGCCCAGAGGCCTCACCTTAGTTTCCGTAGGCCGAGACGATCTAGGGCAGTGACCAGAAAATCTTCCAATTACATCGTCCTCCTAAGTATTTAGATTCACAAATGCCCGATGGAGAACCTCTATCAACAATTCGTCTATGTTTATCATCTAAAATTCCATAATCTCTAATTAGAGGGGGAAACCTAATAATCATGGCAAATAGCTCTCCTTGTTCCCATAACCATTTCTCTGAAAGCCATTTTGTATTCAAACATCAGTTTTCCAGAAGGGAGACCTAAGGCTCCTCCCCCGGTGGGCACCCACACCGCCCTGCCTGCCCAAATACCCCGCGTCTCCTCCCACCCCCACCCCAGAGCTGATGGCGTTTACAAGGGGATGGGCAGAGAGGCCCACCTAGTTGCCATTTGGGTTTTGTTTTTGAATTTAATACTACTTTTTTTTAACAGGTGTCACCTGACACAGTTTAAAACACGCAATCCTGTAAAAACCTGTGCGCGCGTCTCCCTGGGTCGTCCCCCTTTCCCATCCTTGTTGTTGCTCAGCTCAGCCCAGGGTTACCCCCCTTTTAAGGGTGCTCACATCCTTGCAGTGTTTTAATGTATGCTCTTCTTTCCCCCTCTTTTTTTTTTTTTTTTTAAGATTTTATTTATTTCCCTGAGAGAGAGAACAAGCAGGGGGGAGGAGCAAGGGGAGAGGAGATGCAGGCTCCCCGATGCAGGACTCCAGGACTCGATCCCAGGAGCCCGGGATCATGACCCGAGCCGGAGGCAGGTGCCCCTATTTCCCTCTCTTGCAAACACCCTAGAGCGCGTGTCGCAGCCTCCAGGCTCCTCGCACTGATCGCAGGTCCTGGACTTAGTACTTATGCCAGTGTCCCCGCGTGACCGTGGGAGCTAATGTAACCTGTTCCCTGCAGAGGGACCCTGGGCGCTTCCCGTCTCTGCTGTTCCTCGCAAGGCTGTGCCGGGCGCCTGGTTGGCAGAAGCGTTCGCGGTGGATCGCGGGCTCGGGCGCAGGTGGAACCCGCACGGAGAGCATCTGTCCCCCGGCGAGGGGAGAGGCGCTGGCTGTGCCCCGCCTTGCCAGGTGCCCCCCAGCGCCGTCCCTTAGCAGCCCGGCCGTGATGGGTGAGACGCCTGTGCTCCCGGCGGGCACGCGGAGGGACTCTTGCCCGTGTGTGGGTGCGAAGTTACACCTCCGCGTGGTTCTCATGTGCGTTTTCTTTTTATTTTAACGATGAATATTTCTCATATTTCCTTTTCCGGAAAATGTACCTGCCTGCCCTCTGGGGCATCGTGCTGGTGGTCTTTCTTCAATTTCCGGGAACTCTTCGTATGTCGGGGAGATTGAGTTGCAAGTACATCTTCCCAGATGGTCATTTATCTTTTTTGACTTTGCTTAGAGGTGTTTTTGGGTTTTTTTCTTGCAATGCAGAATTTTCTAATAGAGGTCTCTTTTCCGGCCCGTGCATCTTGAGTTGTAGCGAAAAGCTCATGTTTGATTCGAACACTGTTTGGGGTTGAGGATTTTCACTTCAAGGCTTGCTACTTTGCATATTTATCTTGCGTACAGGTTGAGGTTTGGATCTGATTGGATCTTTTTCTAGATGGCTCCTCCGTGAAAGTGTCTTTTCCCCCGGTGACCTGAGAGGCGGCCACGCCCTCACGGCCCGTCCGCATCCGAGTCTGTCTGTAGGTCTTCGATCTTCTCGTGGGTCTGGCCGACTGTCCCTGGCCAGCACTGCACAGCTCAGCTCGCTGAGCCCCACGGTGTGTCTTAGCATCTGTAGGACAGTCTCCCTTTATGGCTCTTTTTCAGAGTTTTCCCGCTATTGCTAAAAACTGTGTTGGCATATCCTAGATGTACAATTAACTAATATTAGTAATACTGGTGATATCAGACATATGCCTGTGCCCCCCGCCACTGGCTAAAGCAATAGAACAGCACCCATTCCTTTGAACCCTGTGTGTCCCCCTCTCTGCCACCCAGAGGCACACATCTACTTGTCCACTCAACAAGCAACTTTTTGAGCACCTGCTGTGTGGCGGTCTCCGTTCTCGGTCCTGGGGAGCCCAGCCGGGATGGAGACACCAAGCCCCTTGTCCCCTGGGAAGCTGCATTCTAGCGGAGAACAGCCGTGCATGCAGGTGGGGTGTTTTAGAAAGTGCTGAGCGATAAGGAGGAAAGCCTGCCAGAGGGAGGCGGGAGACGTCCCTGTGAGATGGCTGTGACTATACTTATTTATTTATTTGGCTGTGACTTGAAATGGGAGGCTTGAGAGCCTGGCTGGGAAGGGGATGTGGAGCAGAGACTTGTGGGAAGGAGGAGGCAGCCCTGCTTCTCTTTGGTGTCACATTTGTGGGATTTACCCAGTGGCTCTGATCCACCGTTTCCCAAGTGGAGAGGGTCCTCTAACAAGCCCCCCCCAAAAGCTCACTTCTCAGGTGGCCTCCCAAACCTGTGATTCTCTTTCTGAAGGGGACATTGCCCAAGCATGGACTTGCTAGGAATCTGGCCTCCCCAGGTGAGGCCCAGCTTGTCCACCACCGAGACTTTGGCAAAGAACCAAGGCTCGGACCGCAGATGGGACCATGGGCCTCCTGACCCCGCCAACCTTCTTTTCTCTTCGACACATGATGACATGGATTCTTAGCTGTTGGGCGCTTCCTGGGGTTTAAAGATCACGTGACCATCTTAAGGTTCTCAGAGATGACAGCCACGTGCCAGATAGGGTAACCATTCACCACCATCCTTCCAATCTGTTCTCTGGGGTGGCCGGGGAGGCGCCTGTGTGGGCTGCGCCGGTCCGTGGCCAGGTGGCAGTGGCCAAGCTCTGCTGTTCCTGCTCAGCCCCAAGAGGACACCAGTCCAGGCTGAAGAAGGGCACCTGGCCGGAAGGGCCCCGGGTCCCCAGGGCAGCCCTGTGGAGTCCCTCACCTGGACATGCAGCGCTGAGACCCCGTTTGTGCTTCCATTCCAGGTCTAGTAATGAACAGACACCGGAGGATGACTGTGGTGAGTGTTGCTGACTTTTTCTTTTGTTATTACATTATTACATTACGTTACTGCATTATACATTACAGTTACCATTTTAAAACCATTCATAAGTGTCCAACTCAGTAACACTAAATCCATTCGCAATGTTGTACGACCATCGTTTCACCCACATTTTTCATCATCCCCATAAAAACCCTGTACCCACTGAACACCAGGTCCCCATCCTCCTGCAGCCCCTGGTGGCCGCCATTGTGTCTTCTATGAACTTGGCTGCTCTAGGGACCTCATGTCCATGGAATCAGGCTGTAGGTGGCCTCATGCGTCTGGCTTATGTCACTTAGAGAATGTTTTCAAGCCTCATCCATGTCGTAGCAGGGTGCCCGAACTTCCCTCCTTTTATGACTGAATAACATTCCATTTGTGTGGGTCTGTCCATTCATCCGCTGAGAGACACTTGGCTTGTTTCTGCCTTTTGGTTATTATGAATCCTGCTGCTGTGAACGTAGGGTGAGGAATATCAGTTCAAGTCCTCGCTTTCAGTTTTTCTGGATATACACCTAGGAGTGGAATTGCTGACTCACCCAACAGTCCTGTGTTGAGCCTTTTGAGAAACAGCCAGACTGTTCGCACGGCGGCAGCATCGGAGTCACTCCCAGGACGCACGAGGGTTCCAATTTCTGCACCTCCTCGTCAACACTTGTACTTTTCTATTTTTTTAATTTTAGCCGCCCTCCTGGGTGTGCGCGGTGGCGCACAGCCTCTTTCGAGTCATGGGTCCCCTTAGGGCAGGGCTGAGGTCAAGGGAGAGGATCCCCTGCCCCACAGATTCCTGAGATGGAGATATCTCCCCAGCAGGGCTGGCAGGAATGGGGGCTGCGCTGGGTTTTCACCTGCACGGGCGGGGGGGGGATGCACCAGCGCAGGGCACTCACAGTGCCTCGTTCTTCCACGTGCCTCACACACGCGTGTCGTGTAATCCTCACTGCAGCCCTGGAGGAGGGAACTGTCGTCACCCACATTTCATAGGCGAGGAAACGAAGTCCGCCAAACGACTTGCCCACGGTCAAGCAGCACCATCGGTGGCGGCTTCCCACCCATGAATAACTGAAAAAACAAACCATTACGGACACACAGGTGCCCCCAGAGCCAAGTGTGAAGGCCGAGGCCCACTGTTGGCCACATTGAGGGCAGATGCAGCCCCATCTGTTTTCATGACTACGTAGGAAGGCACTGACTCGTTTTAGGGCTCTTGGGTTGTGTTGTTTGTTTAGGTTTTCACAAAAATGGCTGCAAGTGCTTGACTTACATGGATTAACTGCGTGGGAATGCAGGGAAGGCCTGTTGGCGGCTGGGGGCAGTGTGGTCAGAGGAGTTGCCTGGAGGAGGTGGGACCTCTGCTGGGCCCAGGGTGGTGGGATGGACGTGGGTAGAGAAGGGAAAGACTTTCCGGGTCCCTGCTAAGCGCAGGTAGAGGCGTGGCATCGGCTCGGTGCGTGTGTTCAGATGGGGTTCCTGATGGAGGGTATGAAGACCAGAAGGTGACAGAGGGGGGCTGCATAACAGGAGGCCAGCAGCCAGTCTGGAGATGTGTGACAGGAGCACTTGCAGAAACTCAGCTACAGAGGCTGTGTGACCTTGGGCAAGCCCCTTACCCCTTCTGTGCCTCAGTTGTCTTGTGTGCAGAAAGGAAGTGCGTTCATTCATTTATTCATCCATGCAGTGGGTTAATGAACAGCTAGGAGGTACCCCCCTTTGTGGGGTTGCTGTGAAGACTAGTGAAGGTCCGCGTGTCAAGTGCTCTAGCGTGGCGCTATCCCGTTAGGAGCTCCCAGATGGTGCTGTTAATGTGATTAAGAGGGTAAAATGCTTGGCACATGTGAGACGCTGTCAATAGAGGTGGGAAGCTGTGGCCTCAGGTGTGGACCTGAGGCCTGGACCAGGGCATCAGCCAAGGGGACGGGAATGTTTGAGTTTTGATTTTGATCCAGTTGGGACCTGTTCTCAAGTCGGTGTGAGGTAAGGATCCGTTTTCATTTTCTTCGCAGGTGAATAGCCAGTTTGGTCTGCTGACAGTTATTGGGGGGTCCTCCTAACCACCCAGGCTCACTCACCCATGGTCTATCTTCTGTGGGCTGGTTCTCGGGCTGGGAGCTTATTGCCAGATCCTAAGTGGAGGCCCTTGTTGGAAAGCTTCCCTCCAGAGAGAGTGATCCTGGCTGGACCCCTGGCCTGAGCCAGGTCACCCTCCAGGCAGCCGTGCAGGGCCCCAACGCTCCACTGCCCCTGAGTGCAGGTTGGGTTGGTTACTTTTGGGGGCATTTGGAAATGCCCCTTCCCTATCTGAGGACCACGCCCTATGCAGCACACAGCTGTTCTGCAGCAGGCTGCCCACTGATGTGGAGTTTGTTTGGGACATAAACTGAATTACAAAAGATACAAATTCTAAAATGGGCCTGTCTCTACACTCTCCTTTTGTCCCAGTGATCTTGTCACCATCCGGGCCATACCACTCTATTTTACTTCCTTCTAATTAGTTCTGATGGTTAGTAGAACCAGTGCTCTCTCCTTGTTATTTTACACATTTTCCTTGGGTTTTCTTGCATATTTTCACTTCCAGATGAAGTTTGGAATGATCAACTTATGTTAAAAATCACATTGGGATAGGGCACCTGGCTGACTCAGTTGGTGAGCATGTGACTCTTGATGTTGGGGTCATTGAGCTCAAACCCCAGGTAGGGTATAGAGCTTACTTTAAAAAAAATTATATTGAGATGACATTGCATTTGTAGAATACTTTGGGAATTTAGTGACTGTTAACATTATGGATGGGTACCAGCTGATTTACAATAAAGGCGGGCCAGGCAGTGGGTTACCCACATGGAAAAGTGGTATCCTAGACCCTTGCCTCACATGATACACAAAAATTAATTCAAGATGGATCATAGATCAAACTATGAAAGGTGAAAGAGGAAAGGTTCTAATGAAAACAGGGAATAGCTTTATGACCTTCAAGTAGACAATATACTTTAAATAGAACACATACTTGAATCAATGAAAATAATAGGGCCTTTATTAAAATTTAGAATTTCTGTTCCTCAAAAGACAAATTGAGAGTGAAGAGTCAAGCTACAGACTAAGATGTTTATTTACTTGACAGGAAGAGAGGGAACAAGCAGGGGGAGAGGGAGAGGGAGAAGCAGGCCCCCCACTGAGCAGGGAGCCTGATGCGGGCTTGATCCAAAGACCCTGGGATCATGACCTGGCCCTGGGATCATGACCTGGCCCGAAGGCAGATGCTTAACGACTGAGCCACCCATGTGCCCCTAAGAGAAGATACTTAAATGCATAGGGCTGCTAAAGGACTCATATCCAGGATATATGAAGAGCTCCTACAAATCAATAAGATAAAGTCTAACCACCTCGTTTTTAAAAACAGGCAAAAGATTTTAACAGGCACTTCGGGAAAGAGGCAGGTTATCCAAGTGGCCAATCACTCATGAAAGGCGCTCATCATCGTCAGTGATGAGGGCAATGCCAACCCAAACCCTCCAGCAGAGGAGTAGAAGTTGGAGTCAAAACCGCAAGGCCTGACAACATGGAGTCTTAACGGGGACGAAGACCAGAACTCTCTATGCTGCAGGAGGGAGTCTCAATCGACGCACCCATTCCGGAAAAGTGCTTCGCCGGAACTGCTAAAGCAAAACACAGTCACATCCTGTGAGCCAGTAATTCCCCTCCGAGGTGTATACCTAGCAAAAGGTGTGCCGTGTGCACAAAAGACGCGTGCGAGGATGTTCAGGGCAGCTTTGTTCATAATAGTCTCAAACCGGAACTCGCCCGCGAGTCTTTCAACAGCAGAATGCACGCATTGGGGTGGGGGAATGGGATAGACCAGTGATGGGTAGTAAGGAGGGCACGTATTGCATGGTGCACTGGGTGTTATACCCAACTAATGAATCATCGAACTTTACGTCGGAAACCGGAGATGTACCTGTATGGTGACTAACATAATATAATAAAAAAGAAACATGAATAGTGGCGTCCTTGGAGAATACCGCGGGAGGGGCCCGCGGGTGCCGGTGGTGGTCGAGGCTTCGAAGCTGGGTCGCACGGAGCATTTATATGTGAAGGGGCATCGACAGCTGACACAGATCTGGGGACTTCGCCGTAAGCTACACTTGAAGTACAAAAGGAAACTACAGATCGGGGAGTGCAAGTGGACTAGGGAAAGGAGGTTAGAGGAGAGAGGGATGGAAGCAAAGAAAAAAGAAGAGACAGGACACACCCAGCAGCCTTTGCTCTTAAAGCCTTTCTTGGAGAAATGTCCTCAGATTGTGTGGTCTTTGAGGAAACTGCTGCAAAACCCGAGACTTGTGTTTGCACATCTGGAGACATGAGCAGAGGTAGCATCCCTCAGTCTCTGCCTTGGGGACCAACATAGAATCGAGCTGAGGGCCTGAGTGGACCCCCAAGCCGGAGCAGCACGGAGCGAGGCCAAGAGGCCGGGGATGGGGGCAGACGCCTGAGCCCAGGCCTGGCGCCATCTCCTGTTCGCTGCTGTGCGACTTGAGCCTTTGCGCTCCTCTGTAAAGCCCTGTTGCAAGACGCGCGTTAACGCTGGTCGCGAGTGGGAACCACCTCCCTGCTCTTCCATAAGTGGGGCGTTCTGCCAGCAGGAGCTGACGCACAGCACGTCTGGGTCCCCGGTAGATCTTCGTTCATTGGGCCTTGTGGATGGTCTGGAAACGTTTCTGGAAAAGCACCCAAGGTCATTTTCGCCCAAGGAGCAGGAAATGGCCGGGAGGAGGTCAGGTCAGATCAAGGGCAATGTGCTCTTGTGGCTGTGACCCTGTGGCCGGGTCTGTACACGTGGAGGAGTGTTGGGCACGACTCAGTTCTTGTGGGAGCTTTGATGAATTAATCCACTCTGCACACGTTTACCGAGCTCCTCCTGTCACGCCTGGAGCTCGGGGACTCGAGCAGCACCATCCCGCAGATGCGAACCGGAGCCTCACGCAACCGCACATCTTGTAGTAGCCACGTTAAGAGTAAAAAGAAAATGGGGGGCGCCTGGGTGGCACAGCGGTTAAGCGTCTGCCTTCAGCTCAGGGCGTGATCCTGGCATTCTGGGATCGAGCCCCACATCAGGCTCCTCTGCTATGAGCCTGCTTCTTCCTCTCCCACTCCCCCTGCTTGTGTTCCCTCTCTCGCTGGCTGTCTCTATCTCTGTCGAATAAATAAATAAAATCTTAAAAAAAAAAAAAAAGTAAAAAGAAAATGGAAGAAATCGCATTTAATATTATTTTTAACTCAATGTATCTGAGATGTAACCAGTATAAAAATGTGAGGTATCTGGCATTATTTATAGCAAGTCTTCGAAACCCACTGTGCAGTTCACACCTGCGCATCTCAGAGCAGCCCCCATTTCAAGCACTCAGTGGCCACACGCAGCGACGGCTACCATGTGGGACAGCACGCACCTAGACTCTCACATAGTCCTAAGACAGGGTGTTTTGGGCTCTGATGGAGGCCGGCGGGGCTGTGGGGGCACCGAGGTGTACGCGTTCTGCCCAGTGGCTTAAGCAGGTTCCTTTCTCGTGGAAATGGTGCAGGTAGGTGGGCGCTGCTGGGCAGGGTCCAGAGCCGAGGCTGGCTGGACGGCGCTGCAGGGCAGCCTGCGGATGGGGGAAGGGAGTTCGGGATGAGGGCCACACCAAGTCCTAAAATCTAGGTCCAGAAGCCGCCCAGGCCACTTCTCTGCATTTAGCTGCCCAATACATCAGGCTGGAAAGGGATCTGCAAGATGCTGTCTGGCTGGGCAGCCATGAGTCCAGAAAGAGGGAGAACAGATCTGGGGGGCTGGGAAGAGTCTCTGGCCCACAGGGGTTAAGAGAGGGCTCCCTGGAGGTGATGTGGTTGGGTACTGGACTTGGTCCTGGGGTAGATGGCCATGGGGCCCCACAAGCGCCGCCCCCCCCCAGCCCCAACAGCAGCGCCTGCGGCCTTGCGGCGAGAACTCACTGTGGTTTCCTCTCCGCAGCCAGAGCAGAGCATCAGCTTCGTCAGCAAGGAGCTGTTCACGCACTCCGCCAAGCAGCTGCAGGCCCCCGTCCTGCTCATCAAGTGTGAGCCTCGCGCCCAAGAAGAGACGCAACCTCGTGTGAGGCTCCCCATTCTCCTGGATGAGGCCAGGCCGCCCCGGCCACTGGGGGGTGGAAGGCGGAGCCAGGGGAGGGCTTGGGCAGCAGGGCACAGAGCAGACTGTGCGCCCCCTTCAACAGGTGTCTGTGGAGGGCACACCCGGCGAGGCCGAGACTGGCTGACCTTACAGTCGGGCGCTTGCCCTACCAAATCCTCCAGCCACCCCAGACCCCTTCCACCCCCAGCCCTTTACTGCTCCCCGCCTGCCGGCGCCCCGCCAGCAGCAATCCCACAGCCCAGAAAACTTTCTGTCGTGTGGCCCAGCTGCCACTGTCCTCGGCGGCCCGCCTGCAGTGTGGCGGGCCCCAGGCCGGGACTGTGACCTCTGGGGACACATGTGCCTCTGGTGCCGAGCACAGGAGCTTAGGAAACACGGACTCAAGCTGCAAATGCACACCACAGTGAGACACACCACACCCCCAGGATGGCTAGGCTCTGTGTCAGCTAACGGGCAGCTTGGCAAGCTGGGACTTAGCATAGGACCCAGCCGTCACTCTCCGGGGTATATACCGGCGCGACCTAGGTCCCTGCAGCAGCTTGGACACGACCGTCCGAAGCAGTGATAGCCGCAACAGCCCAGAGGTGGAGAGCACCCGGACGTCTGTCAGCAGACAGACAAGCAGAATACGGTGTGTCCCCACGGCGGCTACGTTTAGCCGTAAGAGGAACAAACTGGCACATGCTACACGGATGAACTTTGAGAACGTGATGGAAAGGGAAAGCAGCCAGTCGGGAGTCCGTCTGTGGTTTGATTCACGTGCAAGTGCAGAGAGCGAAGTCTCTAGAGGGTCAATCAGTGTTTGTGGGAGACCAGAAGCTGCATGAGAACTAGGGGTTCAGGTCTGGGGATTTTTTTGAGACGACGACAGCGTCCTCAAATTGTAGTCACACGTGCAGAGCTTTAAGTATACACGTGAAACGGGTGAAATGATCTCAGTAAAGATGTAGAGAAAACACGGACTCGAGTCTGTTCTGTCCCGGCTGTGCTGTGCAGAGGTGGTGGCCACAGGCAAGTCCCACGACCCCACTGAAGTAAACCTGCAGCACCTTGGCCACAATGAGCCCTGAACTGTGGGAAAATCGGAGGCAAGCCCGGGCCTGTCTCCTCTCAGCCTGGAAGCCGGGGACAGGTGGGAGGCACCACAAGGTGAACCCTGATTTTTTACTTCCCAGAGCAATCCAAGGATATTATAACGTGAGGAGAGAGGACACTGACAAGAATGTCTTGCTTTCTATGGAAGACATCTGAGATCAATACTAAAGGAGGTAGGTACACGGGGCTCAGCCAGGGAGAGGTCCAGGAGGGCCCTCACCCACCCCTTGCACTAGGACCTCTGGTCTGGGCCCAGGTCTAATGGGTGACTGGCAGAAGCTACCAGGCCTCACTTCCCACAGTGGTCAGCCCCTGGAGCTCACATTTAACTCAGCACAGGAAACACATTTTATTGGCAGAGCGCCCCAGTGTTATTGTCCACGTATATCCCCCAGCCCAGGTCCAACTGGGCCAGAGGCCATCGCATGATTTCTAGGGTGTGCAGATGACCAGTCTCATCGGTGGGGGCTGGGACCTGGGCTTTGTCCCTCGGAGCACCTGGCACTTGGACCATCATCCGCTGTAAACACCTGACCCTGGGCCTCTGTAGACATCTCGGCACCACGACCAAAGGCGAGCCTGTGGCCGGCCCACAGTGCCTTCCTGTCTCCCAGGGAGGCTCCGGGTTGAAAGGCTGCTCCTTTTTTCAAGCCGACCTTACAGAATCATCAGTACCAGCAGCACCCTCGACTACCGGCCCCTCCCCGGCCTGGCTCTACAACCTCACAACTCAGAGTGGCCCAGAAATCCAGGGCTTGAACATTTCCCCCCAAATCAGCCCCTTGTTGCTGACTCTGAGCCAGGCTCTGACTTAACCAGCGTGTGACCGGGGAGCTGTGGGTCAGTCCCTGGCTCATGGGTCACCGTGGGGGACCCTTTGGAACCACTGGGAGGCAGCAGGCTGTGGGAAGGCCCCAGCACACCAGAGGGGGCACTCCTCACCAAGCGTCCCCTCCCCTCTCCAGCGGTTCCAGTACGTAAAGGTCCCAGGCAACCACTATGTCCACTTGAACCAACCTGAGATTGTGGCCAGGATCATCAGTGCCTTTCTGCAGAGCCAGGAGCCGCCGCCACATCAGCCCTAGCCTGGGCCTTCAGAGACCTGGTGCCTAACGCCGACCACCCAGATTCCTAGTTCCAGGCCCTCCAGCCAGACCAGGGGTGGTGGGACAGGCCTCACGGGTCTCGAAGCCCAGCAGGTGCCGAGGCAGAGAATCCTGGTCAGAATTTGGGGGGACGGGGCAAGATCCTTTTAACATCTGTGACTTCAAGGGGGAGACCCTGTTTGGATTTGGCGGTGTTGTGTTTCACGGCTGATAATCTGCAGTGAGCGGGCAGCGGATGGAGGAAGGAATGGCCAGGTGGCTGCCCAGCTGGATGAAAAATAAAATGCTCATGTATTCTCGCTGCTTCTGAGGCTGTTCCTCTCGGCAGGGGCTCTTGACTGAGGGGAAAGGAGACTAGAGCATTCAGCTGGAGGGAAGGCCAGGGACAGGCTAGGAACAGAGAGACCAGGAGAAGGAAGCAACCGTGGCCTGGGCCAGTGGCTCCCTGCAGGCCACGCCCTCACCCTGTGCAGGC
>NC_048232.1:84913253-84920700 GCF_002007445.2 Ailuropoda melanoleuca
ACCAGGAGAAGGAAGCAACCGTGGCCTGGGCCAGTGGCTCCCTGCAGGCCACGCCCTCACCCTGTGCAGGCCGCCCCAGCACCAGCCCCAGCACCGCTGCGCACCAGAACCAAGGGAGGGCACTGTCCTTACCCCTCACCCGTGTGGGCTCAGATCGGGGCAGGGGGGCGGTTTGATGTGGCAGCCCCTTGGCCGGGACAGTCTGGGATGAGTGTTCCAGGCCTTCACGTCCTCCCTGGCCGCGCATCGAAACCGTTCCCTGCCCCCCTCCACGGGGCCCCGGGGCCAGCCTGGCTCAGTAGGGTCGGAACTTGCGCTGTGCCCGCATCAGTTCAATCCGCTGCTTGTCTTCCTCGAACTTCTTGCGCAGCTGGGCTAGATCTGGGCGGGGGGACGGGCAAGGGGAAATAGCCACATTAGTCAGTGTACCCTCTGGGGACTGTGGCCCCTGCCCTGCTGGCCTCTGCTGATATGGCCTGGGTGCCGCACGGACAGATGAGCCTGCAGGCCCGGAGCATGGGAGCTCAAGCCAGGGCACCGGGACGCCCGAGCTTTCAGAGAAAACTAAGCAGAAGGGCGACAACAGAGTAAGCAGGGCACCTGTTCCCTTACCACCCCCACCCCACATACCCAAGGTGAAGGCAGGCGGCTCTGGGGTGTGGGGAGCCCCCCCCAGGGGCACCTTTTCCGGCCCCGCCCCACTGTCGCAGCCAGACTGGGGAGAATGTCAGGAAGCAGAGGGACCCCACCCGCAGCATGCCACAGAATTTGGATGGTGGCTCTGGTGTGACCAGGTCAGAGGAATACGGAGGGCGGGAGTCCTGAGGGAGAGCTAATGGAGGCCTGTTGTCAGTNGAGTCCTGAGGGAGAGCTAATGGAGGCCTGTTGTCAGTGATTCTAGAGAGAAGAGCAGGAGTGAAGGTGCCAAAGGAAGGACGCCAGAGTGGGGAGGAGCAGCAAGGGAAGCAAGAGGGAGATGTGCCTGGGTGGCAGGTCGCCCCCCGCTGCAGAGCCTGTCCCCCCCCCCAGGTCAAGGCCAGCACCCTCTCCCCCCAGGCCCGCGGGGAGCCACCTGCAAACAGGGAATAGGGGCTGCGACACAAGCTCGGCATCATCACGACCATGAGTGGGCCACGGGCAATCGGGCGCTCGCCCCACTTCCCACGCGCACACGCCCACCCAGCGGCAGGCCTCTCGCCGTCCCTATGGCGAGCACCTGAGCGCGCCCTCTGCAACCTGGCCCCGAGGGAGGCTGACGGGTTCCGGCACCAGCTGCTCAGGGCTCTGGAGGCAGTCCCTTCCCCTAGGTTCGGAAGCCTCTAAGCCACCGAGGGGCCCCCACAGCTGCCGCTGGGGAGCAACAGGGGGACCATCACGGGATGCTGCAGAGCCTGGTGGGAAGTCCGTGCCCAAGGACACCCCCACACCACACCCAGGTCCCAGAGCCGCCGTGGGAGCCCGGTGTGCTGGCCAGGGCTGGCAGCAGCGGCCACGGGCCTTGTCCGCAGGGCCTGAGCCCCAAGGGAAGTGGGGCTGAAGCACAGGGGTCTGGGGCGCTCCCTTACGTTCCATCTTGGTCTCTCGGTGCTGCCAGGCGTAGAAGTTGAGCAGCTCCTTGCGGGCGCGCTTCCGTCTTTCTTTCTCCAGCACCCGCAGACTAGCGGCCTCTGTCCGCGGCAGCACGGGCCGCCGGCCCCGGCGGGTCACCTTCACCCAGCCCTCCTCGTCCGGAACCCCTTCCTCCTCCTCAGCCTGAGCCTCCTCCTGCAAGGAACCGACGCTGTGATGGTCTGGCACCCAGAACCTCCCGGGGCACCCACCGCCACCTGCTGCGCCCTCCCCGTTCCAGCAGCTGAGTGTGGGGGGCGGGGGGCACAGAGGTGCCAACTGCCTCCTCCTCCCTCAGACTGTTTCCCACAGACCACTTAGAGGCTAGACATCACCGAGCTAGGTGACACGGGACTCAGCAGGGAAAAAGGGAGCCTGAACTCTACACAGAGACCAGGACAGGGTGCCACCGCCCATCCCCCTCTGGAGCGCCACCACAACACCCATGACACCACACTCCCCGTGGAGGCCCCACCTCAGCTATCCTCTTGTCGTACGCCTCCATGAACGTGTCCACTTCGACCCGCAAGGCCTCAGGGTCTGGCACGGAGTCTGCGTAGTTGCTGATCCACTCTGAGGGAGGAAGGGGGAAGGGAAACGGGGCTTCCTCAGGCCCAGTACTCAGGGCCCCACCTGCCCAGCCAATCCTGATCTTCTCACATGGGATGGAGACTTTTGGCGCAAGGAAGGTTCTAGTGATGGCAAGCTGGGCCCGCCCCTCCGCCCGCCCGGATTGCCGCTCTCGGGGTGAGGGGCCACAGCAGGCACTGTCCAGTGCTCCGGCCACCCACCCAGAGCCCAGGGAGGAGGGCCCCGCGCTGCCNAGGGCCCCGCGCTGCTGCGGTACTCACTGCAAATGCCACTCTTCACAGGGTGACTCTCTGTTGAGACCAGTAAAGGGCCCTTCAGGACTAAGGCAGCAGACACCCCACCTGGCTTCTGGAACACCACGTAGGCTACCTGGAAGCCCTGGGGGGAGAGATGTCAGAATGCCAGCACCCCTCCCATCCTCCCAGCCACCCGGTTCCTGGCACCAGAGCTCCCAGCTGCCCTCAGCCCGATTTGTCGCTGGACCAGGGGCCACGTGCTAGGCTGTTCCTGAACCATGAAGATAACCAGGAAGTTCTCTATAATCCTGGGGAGGGACAGCCACATTCTTAGTTTTCCAACTTCTTTCTTTTTTTTTTTTTNCATGAAGATAACCAGGAAGTTCTCTATAATCCTGGGGAGGGACAGCCACATTCTTAGTTTTCCAACTTCTTTTTTTTTTTTTTTAAGATTTTATTTATTTATTCAACAGAGATAGAGACAGCCAGTGAGAGAAAGAACACAAGCAGGGGGAGTGGGAGAGGAAGAAGCAGGCTCATAGCAGAGGAGCCTGATGTGGGGCTTGATCCCACAACGCCGGGATCACGCCCTGAGCCGAAGGCAGACGCTCAACCACTGTGCCACCCAGGCGCCCCAGTTTTCCAACTTCTGCTAGAAGTGACCCAGGTGAGGTGAGACACTGGGGACCTCCCTTCCAGTTATGGGAGGGACACAGTGACAAGCAAGCTCGTCACGTACCGTGAGCGGACAGAGCGCACACCAGTTCAGACTGTGCTATGCCAGGAGGTGTGGGCTCGGGTCGGGGAGCCGAAACCAGGCCGTGGAGCCTAAGGAAGAAGGGACTTCGGTTGGGGAGCAGGAGGGGAGCTCAGGGAGGCCCTTCAGGGTGGCGAGCAAGATGGTCTCTGAGCTCTCACCCAAGACGATGGAAAGAGCTGGACAAGAAGCTGAAGGACATGGCAAATCCAGGGGAAGGAGCAGAGGCGCTCCTTGCTAGCAGGCATCCTCAGCCCCACGTGGCAAGGACTGGCCTAGTGGCGCCACCTGGCACACACCGGGGACACCGCCCTGGCTGCACACCGCGCCCCCAGGCGAGCAGACTGCAGCACTCGGAGGCTTACCGGAACAGGCGTGGGGTGAAAATACTTCGACTTTGGCTCCTTTGGGCTGTCACCAAGGTCTGGCTTCTCCTGTAACTCCACGGACTGGATGGAGCCGCAGGGGGAGAAGAGGCGGGACAGGCACTCCTGCCACAGCCCCGGGGGAAAGCACAGCGTGAGGGGCTGCGGGGCCTCAGGGAGCCTCCCTCCACCCAGGGTAGCACTGCCAGGGGACCACAGCCCCCGAAAGTCTAGGAGTCCATGTCCACCCAAGTGGGGGGCACGCCCCCAGGCCCTGAGCCAGCCACACCTTCCTCCGCATGGTCACTGTCCTGCCCTCCCACAGCCCAAGCTGACAACCTTGTGAATTTTCACGTTCAAAATGGTGAGTAAAAAAAAACTCCACACCTCCACTGGCCACGGGACGTGGGAGGGAGCAGACACAGCGTGACACAGAATTCAGGTATAAATTCTTCGGCTTTATGAAAGGATGCTGCTGGAAACACGTGCCCAAGATGTTTGGTTTGTCCCTGAAANGAAAGGATGCTGCTGGAAACACGTGCCCAAGATGTTTGGTTTGTCCCTGAAAGGGATTTCTCACTTGGAAAGGCCAGCCGTCCTTCCCTGCCCCTTTTCTGGGTGAATGATCCCCAAAGGAGGGTTAGCTTCTATTATGAGAAGAGGCGGGGACATTACTGGGGTTATTCAGGATTTTCTGATTTTCTGAGGCACCAACTAAGTTTTCCTCCCTGCAGCAGCTACTTAAAACTGGAGTTAACTGTGTGCTGTTGGGCTCAGGCTGGCGGTGATCGTCGTGAGCGGAGGGCTGCGAGGGGATTTCTTGGGTGCAGGTCCTGTTCTGCTTCTGGGTGCTGAGTACGTGGGCGTGTCCAGTTTGTGAAATGTAGGGCGCTGTGCACTAGGGCCCAGGCCCTTCTCTGTACCCACGCTACGCCCCAGGAAACATAAAACAGAACACCCTCTCCTCTGCTGCTTTCCCTAACTGTGGAAGACTCTTGGAGAAGTTAATACCTCTCTTGAGGATTCTCTCTCCCTCTGCCCCCCCCGCCCCCCCAGCTCACTCTCTCTAAAATAAATCTTTAAAAATTAATATTTCTTTTTTGAAAAACAATTCCTCTAAAATCCACCAACACCCTCAGTTCCTCTTCTGTAAATTTATGTAATGCAAAACTTAACCATTATTGTGAAAGAAAGTTAATGTCTGAATAGACTTAGAGGATAATCTTATTTTCTATTTTTTTCTTATGGAAATGTATCACTTTTATAATCAGGGAAAAAAAACCAACATGTAATTCAAAGAATTCTGGGAAATAATAAAAAGCTTTGGGCTTCTTAGAACTAAACTCTTTAAAACACAGCTTTAAAAAGACATTTCCAGGGCTCCTGGGTGGCTTAATTGGTTAAGCAACTGACTTGGTTTCAGCTCACGTTGCGATCTCAGGGTCTGGAATCAAACCCTGCGTCCGGCTCTGTGGTGGGCATGGAGGCTGCCTGAGATTCCCCTGCTCCCTCTGCCCCCCCCCCCCACCTTGCACACACTCGTGCTCTTTCTCTCTCTCTCCAAAATAAATAAATCTTTAAAAATACATTTCCGGAGCCCCTGGCTGGTTCCATCGATACAGCATGTGACTCTTGATCTTGGGGTTGTAAGTTCGAGCCCCATGTTGGGTGTAGAGATTACTTAAAAAATATATTAAAAAGCCATTTCCTGTCACAAGAGACAGAAGCAGCAGCCCTCTAGATGCCCTCCCTTGGGGCCTCAGTTAGATGTTTCCATCTCACCAATGAGGACCCGCTGGAGGCCAGTGGGAACCCAACCTGGCCTGGAGCTCCTGGCCAGCCCTAGAGGTTCCCTCCCAGACATCGGCTCACCTCTGTGCAGTATGGGGGCACATTGAGGACAAAAAGGGTCCGCTTCTGAGGCCAGGAAGACTTGGTACCTTCTCGAACTCTGTGCTCTCTCACATAGAGGTAGTGAGAAGCCTGCTGCTTTTCCGAGAACTTGATTGGGATGGCTGGATAGGAAACGGGGGCAGGGAGGGATGGCGTGAAAATCAAGCTCAGGCTGTCCCTTTCTAGTACCATCTGTCCATTCCATCACTGAGCCCTTCCCCTAGGCAAGGCCTGTGCAGGATACTGTGCAGGCTGCGAGAGTGAACAGAGAACCTGCCCAGGAGGGGCGCCCAAGCAGGAGGGGGAGAGAATGTAAACGGGCAATTATTACAGGTGGGGAGAAAAAGGAGAGGGGAGTCCAAACCCTGCTGCTCCTGGGGTCAACACCAACATCCTGACATCAGGTGTAGGCCTTTCCAGACCCTAACCACCTTTCACATCTTTTTGCCGAGTCTTCCCTCCACCACTGTGCAGGCCTGCCACTCTGCCTTCTCTCTATCCCTCCAGTAAGCCCAGGTCTCACCCAGGCTCATATGTTTCCTTTACCTGAACGTCAACCTTCTTCCCTCCACCCATTCTTCAGGTTTAACTTTACTTCCTCAGAGAGCCTTACATGCCAAGTTAGATCCACCTGCTCTGTGCCTTAACAACGTCCTTCCCTGTCTCTAAGTCTCTATCTGTGTCATCACTTGGATAACGGCTGCTATTCCCATAATGCTAGGGGCTGTTTTCTGTTTTTCTCATGGCCTTCTTCAGAGCACAGTGGGGATACAGCTGCAGCACCTGTGCTCAGGAAGCTTGCACCAGAGTAGGAGAAGGCAATGAACAAAGAAGCACATAATAAGATCCTATCAAATATGATAGAAAGGGGAAAACAGTGCAGGGTGGTTGGGCGGCAGAGGCCTTTAGACAGGCATCGGACCGGCCTGGGGAACTAATATTAAAGTCACAAGGCACAGCTGTGTGAAGAAGACGGCACATCCAGGGCAAAAACCCCGAGGATGTGAAGAGCTTATTGCTTCAGAAGTCGGCTGAGCCAGAACATGTGGGGCCACACAAGTCACTAGGTTTGGATTTTGTTTAGGTGCTAACTTGTAAAACCACTGGAAGGAGTTCAGTGGGTAGGGGGTATACAGGGAGGCATGGGAGGCAAAATCTGATTTAAATCTGACTTTAGAAAGCACATGCTGGCTGGCACCTGGGCGAACAGAAGGCAGGGGCAAGAACAAAAGCAGGAGAACCAGGTAGGAGGGCGCAACCGGGTGAGGACTGATAGGAGCCAGACTACGAGCGTAGAGCTGATAAGAAGCGGGTGGGCTCACTCGCCCAGGGGAAACGTGTGGCGAGAGATGGGTTTACCCAACGGAAGCAGTGGCCAAAATGGGCTCGTCCCGGGAGAGCGCCGCCAGACACGAGCAGGGCTCAAGGTCGGTCTTGGGGGCCTCGCAGCCACCGGGCCTCACACCCAACCGCGCGGGGGTCCCCGAGCCACCGCCGACGCCCGAGCCGCCTCCCGCGGGGACCTGGCCGCCCCGACCCGCGGCCCCTCACCTGAGTAACCCGGCGGGCTCGGAATCCCCGGCTCTGAGTCCCGCGCCCCACGCTTCCCCCTGCGCGCCACCATCTTGCCAGCCGGAAGCGGTGGGGGCCGCTGGGAGTTGCAGTCCGGCGCTGGGAGCGTGCGCGTTTCCATGACGACGGCGCCGCGTGCGACCCGCCCTCTCGGTTCTGGTTGAGTTGAAAAGGCCCCTCTTCTGGCCCTGGTACCTTCAGGGCACCACCTTTGTTTGCTCTGAAGAAAGTCTGCACGTAAATGTGTTAGTAAGTGTCGGCGTGGAGGGAACTTAACCTTCCTTTCTTCCATTCCACAAACAGCACGCTTTTCTCTGCAACTCCCCCACTCCTCCCCTACCCAAATCCCCCTGGCTGGAGCGTCCAGTTCAATGTTAAACAGAAGTGGTAAAAGCCGACCTCTTTGTCTTGTCTCCGATCTTATA
>NC_048232.1:84920800-84934475 GCF_002007445.2 Ailuropoda melanoleuca
TGTTTTTCCCTTATAGGTGTCATTTTTCTTTTGCTTTTAAAATTTTTGTCTAGTTTTCAGTTTGGCTGTGAAGTGTCTTGGTGTTAATATCTTTGGATTTGTTTGAATCTACAGGTTTAGGCCTTCCACCTTTCTGGTGAGTATATGGCTATTACTTCAACTCTTTCAGCCCCAATTTTTCTTCTCTCCTTCTGGTACTCTGATGATTTTTTAGATTTTAGATTTTGTCATAGGTCCCTGAAGTCTTTTCTTGTTTGTTTAAAGTATTTCCTTTCTGTTCAGATATAATTTCTATTGCCTTATGCTCAAGTTTAAGGACTCCTTCTCCTCCATTGCTTTTTTGGTCATTGGATTTTTCAGCTCTAAATGATCCTTTATATTTTCTTTCTTCGCTGAGACTTTGTATTTTTTTCACTTGTTTCAAGTGTGTTAATTGTTCATTGACTTTTAGGATGACTGCTTTTAAATCCTTGCCAGGTAATTCTAACTTCTCTCATCTGTGTGGTCTCCCTGCCCCCTTTTCCATTTTCCTGGCCTTTTCAGTCTATTTGTGACTGAAACATGGACATTTGGGGTTGTTACGGAGACTGCAGCTTGCTAGACTTTCTGTTACAGCTCACCTCCTCTGATGGGGATGGAGAGGAACCACGTAATTACTGCCAGGTGTGGCTGAGTCAAGGTTCCTCGCTTGATGTCTGCTGACACCCACGGTGGGAGTGCCTCCTAGTTACTGCTTTGTGGGGGTGAGTTCCATCATCTCATTACATCTCTACTTAGAACACCCTGGTTGAGAGGGGCTGGGTGCTTCATTTGTCCTCATACGGCCTCCACTGACACCAACTCAAAGTTCCAACTCCCTGCTTGACCTTCTCGGACACCACCCCAACAGGAATTTTGGGGTGCCAATACAGCCTAGCGAGGATGGAAGCCCACGCTCCCCACTCGGCTTATGTTGGTAAAGTCAGGGTGGTCTCTTCTGTGGTTTGGCTGTAGTCTTGCTAAGCTCTTCCCCTTCTAGCCCTTATTTGGGGTTTTGTCTGCCTCTTTAGCACCCAGTTTGACATGTGAAGCAAAAAGAAAACTCTGGGAGCTCAGTGCCAGTAATTCCTTGGGTCCCAGGGTCCCCAGCCAGTCTGCTTTCTCTCCACCTTTCAGGCTTAATGTTTTATATAAAATCTCCAGTTCTATTTAGTGGAAAGGATAGGGATTAAGTACTTCCATTCTACCTTCCTGGAAGAGGAGCTGTTCCACTCACACCATAATAAAACCGTATGAAAATATAAAACGGGACAGCCGCTGTGGAAACTGAAAACAGCAATTCCTCAAATTACTAACAGAATTACCACAGGATTTAGCAATTCCACTTCCGGGTATGGACCCCCCAAAACTGAAAGCAGGGTGTTTGTTTTTTTGAGAGAGCTAGACGTAGAGGGAGAGGTGGGGGGAGAGAATCTGAAGCAGGCTCCGTGCCCAGCGGGGAGCTTGACGCGAAGCTTCATCTCACAACCCCGAGAGCAAGACCTGGGCTGAAATCAAGAGTTGGACGCTTAACCAACTGAGCCAAGGTGCCTCTGAAAGCGGGGTCTAAAGAGAGATCTCTACACCCGTGTTCACATCAGCATTATTCACAACAGCTAAAACATGGAAACAATCCCATTGTCCAGAGATGAATAAGCAAAATGTGGTATACACCAACAACGGAGTATTCAACTTTAAAAAGACAATTCTGATGTATGCTACATGGAAGCAGCTTGAGGACGTGATGCTGAATGAAATAAGCCAGTCACAGAAAGACAAATACTGTATGAGTCTACTTCTATGAGTAACCAACATCTTAGAAGTGTAAGGATGGTTGCCAGGGTTTGGAGGAGGGGAAAATGGGGAGTTACTGTTGAATGGGAACAGCATTTCAGTTCTGCAAGATGAAGGGTTACAGTGATGGATGGTGGTGAGTTGCACAATAGGGTTGTATTTAATGCCACTGAAGTGTACAAAGATGGTAAATTTTATGTGTATTTCACCACACACACAAAAACCATCAACCATTTTTTTTCTAACGCATCACTGATCTAAGAGAGAAATTTCACCCATCACTCTGATGTCTTCAAACCAAGGCAAAATTCAGGCTCCCTGTTCCCTATGAATAGACTTAATTCCATGTTGGAGCTGACCATGCTTACTGCCTAGTGAGGCACTTCCGGCCCAGGACATACTGAGTTACTGTGCCCGGTATTTCACAGACATTAATGCTCACATCCTCGCCACGGAGACTGGGGTTCAGCCAGTCCTGTGAGGAACTGCCCCAAGATCATAGCTGGTGAGTAGGAAAGCAGAGGCAAATTCCTGTTTTCTAGTGCCAAGCCCTACAAGGTCACTTAGAATCCTTTAAGAAAGAACAGTTCAAAGGTAGGAATAACAAATATTTATTCAGAAATGGGTAAGTAACATAGAGTCTCCTCCATCCCTTAATGTCTCTTCCTCTCCTTTTGAACTAGAGATACACATGAGGAATGTGGAGGGGTGGGAGGTGGAGAGGAACGCAAGGATCGGCCCACCACCTTCTCTTCCATTTCCCATGACGACACCCTGTAGAGCAGGGGAGGCAAACAGGCTCCACCCTGCAATGTACCATACGGGTATCCAGCAGACACGGTCCAGACGGCCGGGAGGCTGCAGCGGGGCTCAATGAACTCTGTGAACGCCAGAGCAGCCTGGCATGGGACTGGGGCTGGGGGGGGGGAGGAGGGGAAAGCCATGCAGACAGGATACTTATCATCCCTACTTGAAGCAGAGTCCAAGCAGTGATCCCACTGCCCCCAGAACCTGAGAAGCCAGGTCCTACTGCCTTGTAGGTGCTCTCATGGGTCAGGAAGGGGAAAGTGTAGGAGGAATGTCTTCCAGCTGCTGAGAAGAACTAAGTTTGCACCTGTTCAAAGGGGGAAAGGGAACAAGGGAACGAAAGCAGCATTCTTCAAAGAACCAGACGGTGGAGTACCATCGGGTACCTTCCACTGACTTCCAAGGCCTGAGCAGCCTAAGAGCTGGGGGACTGAGCGGTGTTCAAAGCCTGGGTCCTTCCTGTTTACAGACAGAACTCTGGAAACATGGGTTTCCAGATTTTTCTTCACTGGGCTGGTCCCAAGCAGGCCACGAAAGGCTCTTAGTGTCTCAGGTCCCCTCTACTTTCTAGACTCATGCCTTTCACAGCGCTCGCTTGCTAATCATTCTGTACAGCTCCCTGAGCCCTGCTGCCCAACTTGCTCCAGCTCTGCCAGCCTGGATGCCCTCTGCAGTCCCAACAAGGCAGCAGGAGACCGAAGAGGCCTGTGGAGTTCTGCTGTCCTGCTATTCAGGGGCTGCCCCTGGTGGCTACAGTTCTGCCCCACCACCTGGAACCACGCTGAGGGAAGAGCCTACCAGCTCACTTGGAGGGGCTGCTCTGCTCTCTCCATGCCCTCCCTACCACCCAGCACTCCCTGCGCCCTTCACTGCCAAGGCAGGGAAAGACCCCTCTGGTCATGGACGGACGGGTCAGTCACAATCCTGGGAACAGTGCCCCTCAGTGGCAGCTGGATCTGTGCCTCTCAGCATCCCTATTGTCCTGTAGGCATCCGAGGCCAGAAAAGAAGAGCCAGGAGCAAACTAACCTCTCCCATCCAAATAATCCCCCAGACCCTCAGTGTCACAGAAGAAGAGGCAGACCTTTAAAAACAAATCCAACTAGCGGAGAGCTGACATTTACACCAAACCAGGTGTGACGAGCGCCATGCCAGGTGAAAACTGGAAGGGCTGACGATGCACGCCCCTCCTGGCAACAAGACGCGGAAGGTTGAGAGCTGGGGGGGGGGGGCACACAGCAGGACGCAAGGAGAGGGAAACGTGACCTTGAGAACGGACTGAGCCGCTGGAGACAGCACAGTAAGGGCAGGGGATGCTTTTCCCAGCAGAGCAGCAGCCTCACCTGCCCTTGCCACATGGCCCTCTCCACACCACAACACTGTCCAGAGCCAATCGTGGTGAGAGGACAGGAGGGCTGTGGCCTGATCCCCGCCCAGGCCACCTGCGATGACAAGGCAGGTGAGCAGCACAGCTCTTCAATGACCTGGCTTCCCCCAGGAGGGCAGGGGTTCCCACTCCCCACTTCATCTGAAAGTTTAAAAAAGAGGAAGGGAGGCATTGCCTCCCAGAGAAAGAAGTGTCCTTCACAGAGGCCCCTGCCCTGCATTCCATGGGGCCACAAGAAAGCCATCCAGAGAACCTAGGGTACCATTTTCAGATAAGAAATCAGTCTGGGGCTGAGATGAGGGGAGAGACACTCTGAGCAACACAAGCCTACCTTGGTGATGAGGTGCAGGGAGAAGAAACAGACTACAGGAAATGTTAACGTACAGAAGAGCACAGGGCAGAACACAACACAGAAAGGTGGGTCCCGTCCAGTGAGGAAGCGCTCTACCCCCGGCAACTCTACCGCGCTCAGGGGCCTCCAGTCCGACGGTCCATTGGTCACAAGCTTTGCTCTAGGAAACAGAGCCACCCTCCTCTGCCCCCGGCTCCCTCACCCCCCACCCACTCAAAGTTTGATTTTGAATTCTGTGGGCTGTGTAGTCACGGAGGCCCCTGAAGACTTGAAGAGTGCTTTCAGGATGGTGTCAGGGTCCACTTCGGCAGGGGGGCTGGATGAGGCGGTAGAATTCACCCTGCGAGGCAGCTCACCCCCCTTCTTCACTGAGGGGCTGTCACTCAGCCGTCTGTGGAGAGCAAAGTCAAAATCCCTGTCAGTTTTCCCTCAGATAGGGAGGGAACCCACCGTTTCTGTTATGAAAGCTAAGTGCTGAACATAATGCTCTCTGTAGCCCCTGATCTCATGACATTTTATACCAAATCCATCATTTTTTAATTTGCAGAGGACAAAATCGAAATGCAGCGCATTGTGATCTGGGATTTTAACTTCAGGAAACGCTGCATGCCCATGACACGGTCACATACACATCAGTTTATTACATATCTGGAGAAGTCTTGAAGTCAAGAAACTGACTTCACTCTATTTAGCCCAAAGGCTCCCAAACTTACGAGGTCATAAAATCTACATTTTCCAGAATACAACTTATTCCTGGAATGCAGCTTAAAACACTTGTCCAACTCAGGCAATTCAATATCTGAGTTTCAAATTCTGGTCTTTCTAAATTTCAAAGTCTGCCTGCCCCACCCACCTTGGCAGCAAGTCTAGTATCTTCCTGAGGTTTTACCTCCTTGTCTACAAAAGGACATCCTGCCAATCTACATTTCATGCATCTCAGGCTCCAAAACAGCCTCAGTCTGGGCCAGGCCCACATGCGCAGGCGTGTGTAATAAACAAGGGCCGGCAGCAGGCACTGCCTCCACCAGAGTCCGGGATGAGGAGGGGGCGTCTTCCATTCACTTGGATGGTGGCCACAGTGCACAAAGACACAACTGGCCTGCTTTCCACTCTCTTCACAGGCATTTCTAAATTATAAAGCTGAGAACGAGGTCTAAACGCTAGCCCCCGTGCAGTCAATCCCCTGCAGAAACGACAGGTCACTCTACACAACTCAGCACCCCAATGGTCCCCCTGCCATCAGCGCAGAGGAAATGGGAGAGAGGAAAGCGCTGATGCAGGCCCGTTTCTCTGCAGGATGAAGAGAATCCCACAGAGTAAGCAAGGAGAAAAGCTCCACCTGGCCCCCAGCACCAGCCCCCCAGCACTGCTGCCTTTGGAACTTACAGCAGGATGGGCTGGTCTGAGGTGATAACGTTCCCATTCATGTGAAGGTTGCACTTCATGGGTTGCCCTGAAAAACCAAAGAAGAAAAGACTCTGCGATGAGACAAAAGGACAAGGAGGGCTCCACCTCCATCACCCGGGGGTCAAAGCCCCCACAGGGAACAGGGGATGGGGTTGCCAGGCTTTGGGAACCCCAGGGTATGAAGTCCATGAAACCTCAGCAAGGGATGGCACCAAAAAGCAAAGTGGCAACAGACCTCATTTCTTTTTTTTTAAGATTTTATTTATTTATTTGACAGAGACAGCCAGTGAGAAAGGGAACACAAGCAGGGGGAGTGGGAGAGGAAGAAGCAGGCTTCCCGCGGAGTNTTATTTGACAGAGACAGCCAGTGAGAGAGGGAACACAAGCAGGGGGAGTGGGAGAGGAAGAAGCAGGCTTCCCGCGGAGTAGCCTGATGTGGGGCTCGATCCCAGAATGCCAGGATCACGCCCTGAGCGCCACCCAGGCGCCCCTAGACCTCACTTCGAGCAGGAGAGGAGAGCTGAAGGAAGGGAGAACGTGAACTCAGTGTGACTGTCTAAACTCATTTGTGAGGTGGTAAAGGAAAATGTTTATGCAACGGAACTAAGTGAAAAAAGAATTCAAGGGCGCCTGGGTGGCTCAGCTGATTAAGTGTTGGCTCAGGTCATGATCCCATGATGCCAGGGTCCTGGGATCCAGTCCCGCATCAGGCTCCTTGCTCAGAGGGAGCCTACCTCGCCCTCTGCCTGCCACGCCCCTTGCTTGAGCTCTCTGACAAATAAATAAACAAAATCTTAAAAANCTGAAAAAAAAAAAAAAAAAAATTTAAAAAAAAAAAAAAAAAAAAAAAGGAAAGAAAAAATTCAAAAGTGAACACACAGGCTTCCACTTGGTCTGTGAAGATTAACTGCTCCAAGTACTGACTGCTCGGCTATGCTACACACTATGTGAGAAGTATAGCAATCGTAGCACAGAAAAAGGGGGAAGAGGGAATGGAGCCATATAGGGGTAACATTTCTAATACCTCACTGGAATTAATTTTATATTTACCTAAACTAGATTCTGGTAGATTCTGGTGAGCTACAACATACCCTGTAAACCCTTAAACAGCCATTAAGGTAGTGACTCAAAAAATACAGTGAAAAATGGGACGGCTGGGTGGCTCAGTCAGTGAAGCATCTGCCTTCGGCTCAGGTCATAACCCCAAGGTCTGGCGATTGAGTCCCGCCCCGCATCAGGGTCCTTGCTCAGCGGGGAGCCTGCTTCTCCCTCTCCCTCTGCCTGCTGCTCCCCCTGCTTATGCTCTCACTCGTGCTCTGCCAAAAAAAAAAAAAAAAAGCTACATTAAATGGGAATGGGTTAAATAACCCAACCAAAAGGCAGAGATGGTCACACTGGATTTAAAAAAAAAAAGAAAGATCCAACAATATGCTATCTATAGACACACCTTAGTGTCAAAGGTACAAAAGGTTGAAAGTATAAGGACAGAAAAAGATGTATCACCCAAAGAGCAACCCTAAGAAAGCTAAAGTAGCTATACTAATGTGAGACAAAATAGACTTTAAAAATGTTATGTAGACACAGAAGAGTTTATTTATTTTAGAGAGAAAAAGACTATGTGCGCACATACACGCACGTGAGTAGAGAGGGGGGCGGGGAGGAGAGGCAGAAAGAGTCATAAGCAGATTCCACACAGAGCTGGGAGCTCAACAAGCTCAATCCCACCACTGCGAGGTCATGACCTGAGGTGAAACCAAGAGCTGATGTTTAACAACTGAACCACCCAGGCGCCCTAAGACAAAGAAGGTCATTTTGCAATGATCAAAGGGTCAGTCCCCCAGGAGAGAAAGCAATCATAAACATATATACAGCTAACACATACATATACAAATATACAACTAACATTAGACCCTCAAATACACAAAGCAAAACTAACACAATTGAAAGAAATAAACAATCATAGATGATGATTTCAATACTTCACTCTTAGTAATGGATAGAACCAACAGGCAGAAGATCAACAAGGAAACGGAAGATTCAAACAACATTAAACAACCTGACATCTACCAGCAGCAAAATACATACTCTCCTTAAACACTCATGGAACAGAAGGAAATTTGGCAAATTCACAAATACATGGAAATTAAACAAAACAATTCTAAATAACCAATGGGTCAAAGAAGAAATCACAAGGGAATTCAGAAAATACTTTGAGACGAATGGAAATAAAGACACAACATGCCAAAGTTCATGGCATGCAGCTAAAGCCCTGCTAAGAGAAAAATACCAGCTGCAAATGCATAGATCAAAAAGAAGAGGGGAAGGCAACCTACAGAATGGGAGAAAATAGTAGCAAATCAGTTATCTGGTAAGAGACAAATTAAGAATATATAAAGAATTCTTAAAAAAAAAAATTCTTTTAAAATCAATTAAAAAATTGGGCAGAGTCCAAATAGACATTTCTCCAAGACATACAAACAGTGACTACGCACACAAAAGACACTCAGCATCACTCGCCAGCAGGGACATGCGGATCAAAACCCCACTGATGCTGTTACGTTAGTGTCTGCATCTCTAGCACGGGTCCCCGGGGCCACAACGGTCCTCAGTAAACGCTGAAAGAACTAAGCAGCAGACAAAAGGGGCACCAGACAGAGCTGCTCTCCACAGGCCGCCCTGACATAGACAGTGTGACTCTGAGCCCAGGAAAACGAGCAGCTCACTCCTGAGGAGCAGCGCTCACCCAGGGGCTGGTAACTGTTAGACAAGGCTTCAGGCCTTTGAGGAACCAGTGTCCGAGCAGTGATCAGACCAACATTGGGGAGGAGGCGGCTAGGACTTTTGGCTTCCCCGGGAGGACCTCTTAAGAGAAGCAGCCGTGGAGAAATGGTGCTTCTCTGCTCACTAGACTGAAGTCCTAGGGCTGGGTGACAAGCCAGGGCCCTGTAAAACAGGCAGCTCAGGGGACTGCACAGGCCCGTCTGTTCTTGGTGCACGGGAAACCTTCCATCCAGAGGGACAATGTGCCAGGAGTCCTCCAACCCAGCTCAGATGAAGGCCTCGCTCTAAGGCCTGCTGCCCCACAGTGAGCAGCAGGAAGGTGAGGGGGCTGCTTCCTCCCTGACTTACCGTCCAAACACCTGTTGTTATACTTCTTATATGCAGTAATGGCATCGTCCTTCTTCACAAAGACCACCTCTGCTACGCCAGGATGGACCAGCCGAGCCCTTTTGAGGGCTCCACACACACAGAAAAGCTCCTGCAAAGAACAGGAGGGGTTAGGGTTGTAGACTTTGGGGCCCTTATCCTGCCTGCCTGCCGTCCACACACCCCAGAGAGCTCTGGGTAGACCGGCAGCTGCGCTCCAGCTGAATATGCCCAGCGCCCAGGATTTCGGGAGGCACTGTTTTAGGTGGTGTCCTTGGGACCTCCGCAGGCCTCTTGATGTGGGACCAGGTAAGGGGACAAGCCGAGCTGGCGGCCAGAAACGGGTCTACCCTGGAGTCCCCATGTCCTTCAGCAAGGCACCCCCAAAGTTTTCCTGCTTCGGCACCCACTTTCTCCACAAGGATAACGGTTACAGAATTTCTCTGCGGCCCGGTGATGTGCGGGAACGCGCAGGCTCATTAAAGGCAGGGGTTGACATGGCCCCAGGGAGCCTGCAAGTCGTTCAGCCTTTCTGACGAGTCTGCTCTTCTGGAATAAAAGAAAAAAAAAAAAAAAAAGAAAAAAAAGGAATGGCTTCGCCTTCCTCCCGGGGCTGCCGAAAGCTCAACTGGAGGCATTTCTAGGGCAGTGCTCTGTAGGCGTGTGTCCCCTGACGCCCCCACCTCGTTGTACAGGGCAGGAGGGGAGGCCGGAGAAGGAAGACGATGTGGAGACGGAGCACAGACGCCGGCCAGCAGCCACACCATGTCCTCACCTGCAACTCCCTTTGCAAGATTTCTGAAGAGGTCACAGAAATGATGTGTTTTTCATGATAAAGTGGAAAATGTTAAATACCAAAACAAAGATATGGAACTGAATACTAAGTGTGACCCCAATTTTGTTACTGTTGTTCTCTAAACATTACCCATGTGGGGAAAGGAGGAGGGTGGCTTCTGCCGCGGTCGCTCTCCGTGGTCACCAGAGGTGGGCAGCCCCCCTACTCTGTATCTTCGAAGATCCTGCCTACAGAGTACTGCCACGCAGTACTGCTCGGTAAGTGGCAGCTCCTACTACTTGCAGAGTCAGGAAAAAAATGTGTTTTAACTCTCGATTAACTTGTGAAGCATTAGGCAAAGTAGGCTACAGTGTCCATTGCGTTACCATTCGCTGGCGAGCCTGCTTACTTCTCAAAGCTATCACACAGCACTCGTGTTTCATAATTAAAACCACTGTCAAACGAGGTGGCCATCACGGGCTGTTATGGAACCTGAAACCCAGCTGCAGAGAGAGCCTGGAGTCCGGGTGCGTGCCTTCTGTGATCTGACAGTTCACAGTAAAAAGGGCACCTGGATTCCAGATTCATAGCAGGTTTTTCTGGCGCCTACATGAAATAAGATAGAAGAGCAGCCCTGGCTGCATCTGGCCCCGGCCTCACGAGCTTTAGGCCCTGGCCTCACGAGCTTTAGGTCCCGGCCTCACGAGCTTTAGGTCCCNTTCCAGATTCATAGCAGGTTTTTCTGGCGCCTACATGAAATAAGATAGAAGAGCAGCCCTGGCTGCATCTGGCCCCGGCCTCACGAGCTTTAGGCCCTGGCCTCACGAGCTTTAGGTCCTGGCCTCACGAGCTTTAGGCCCTGGCCTCACGAGCTTTAGGTCCTGGCCTCACGAGCTTTAGGTCCTGGCCTCACGAGCTTTACGTCCTGGCCTCACGAGCTAGGCCCTGGCCTCACGAGCTTTAGGTCCTGGCCTCACGAGCTTTAGGCCCTGGCCTCACGAGCTTTAGGTCCTGGCCTCACGAGCTTTAGGTCCTGCCCATGGCTACGGGCGGGGCAGGACAGACCAGGGCAATACAGAGGGGCCAATTACCAGATAACACCACTCTATCTCATTCCCTTTACCCTGGAATCACCAGGAACCACAGGGCTGTGAACCACGGGACTAGAGGATCCCACTCGAGACCCATCCAGCACAATGCCCTGGCCCTGGTTTAATGCTGTGAAGAACAGAGTTAACACAGCCAGCCTGACTGCTATCTTTTGAAAGATCTGCTTCCAAGGCTGGATCTTGGCTGGTGTCTGGCAACCTGGAACCGGGGAGGGCTCCCACCACCCTAAATTGGTGTAAGAGTGGCTCACTGCGCCTCATTTATGCAAACAGTGTGGTTTATGCTGAACACCTGCTTCTGCCCTGGGAGTCTGGAATGCTGGTGTACAGGGGCAGAGAGCGTCCACACAACTAGTTCCTCGTAAAGACCCTGGGCACTGAGTCTGTAATGAGTTCCCTGGTTTCACGCATCACAGCTCATTGCTAGGGGGAATAAGGTGCATTCTGTGCGACTCCACTCAGGGAAAAATCCAGAAATTTGCACCTGGATTCCCCCAGCCTTTGCCCCACGAGCCTTTCCCTTTGCTGATTTTGCTCTGTATCCTGTAATAAACCTTAGCCCTCACATGACTCTATGAGAAGTCCCATGAGTCCTAAGGAATTAGTGAACCTGGGTGGGGGGTGGTCTTGGGGCCCCTTGACACAGACGTGGTTTGAGATCTAAAATTCTGGAAGGACACAGTACTCACCACGATGTCTTCCTCCGTGACTCGAGGGTGTAGATTGTTCACGGTCATCTTGGTGCCTTCCAAAGGGCTGAGAACAGGCTGCCAGACAAGAGAGCAGAATCAGACAACAGCTCCGCGCTCAGCAGCAGCACACACTCCCGGCGAGTGACCAGGAGGGCGCAGAGGAAAGCCCCCTAGAAAGCCTGTCACAATCGTGCCCCCCACGACGCTCAGGGCCCCAAACTCTCATCAGCTCTGAGATATGCCCGACACTCACAGGCCTCTGAGCCTCTGCATCGAATGCCAATCACATGTCAAGACCCACCCAGCTCAGGTGACACTTTCTCCTTAAAGCCTTCCCGACTTGCCCAGCAGAATCAAATGCTCTTTCCTCAGAGCTCCCAGCAGCTCTCCTCGGGCAGACCACTGGTCTATCACAAGTTGCTCCGTCTGCAGCTCGCTTTCCCCAACTTGCCCGCAAGCATGTGGAGGGCAGAGGTCACTGAGGCTTGGTTTGCTCATTTGTAAAATGGCGGTGGCAACGCCCACCTCACGGAGGTGCTGTGAGGACGCAACAGGGTCACACAACACACTGCCCCCCCAGCACAGGCCGGCTCTCAGCGGGGGCGGTCGCTCCCTCTCCTTCACCTTCACCTCACCTCAGCAGACGGCAGCTCTTTGGGGGGCTCCTCCTTGTTCACTAGTGTCCGAGACATGCTGGTCAAGGCTTTTGTTCGAACAGAGGAGGGGAGGGCAGGAGCGGTGTATGCATCATTTTGAACCACTTTGGTGAGAGGGAGGGCCTTGGACATGGAGAACTTGGAACTGCTCAGTCCGGCCTAAACAAAGAGGCAGACAGGAATCTGTGACGCTAGAGAGAAGGTAAGAGACAAGCCCTACGGGGCTGACAACCCCTACCCCCAAGGCCTCCCAGCTCCCCAACTCCATTAGAGATCTGGAGCCAAAAAGGCTGCCGGTGACTTCCCCCAAGGGAGGGGCAGGAGGGGAGAGACATGCAGTCTGCCCACACGCTTACAGAAGCCACGCTCCAGTGCAGGAAGCCCCTAGTAAGAAACTTCCCCGCAGGCCTGACCTGGAGCCACAGACCTACCCAGACCATTGAGATTTTATGAAAACCCTACAATTTGGGGCCAATCAGAAGGCCAAAAGCTTAGAGTCAAGTTCATTCCCAGATAGGTTTCTATCACAATGGGCCGATCATCCGCTCTGAGCTGGCCTGGCAGAGGAACCCACTCTTCAGAAGGTCCAGACTCCCAGCTTCTTGGTCCTTGTTTCTGCCACACAAAGGCACCATGCACAGCCCTGGCCTGATCGGCTCCCAGACTGTGAGGGACATGCTGGCAGAGTCGGCCGTGCAGACCAGCACAGACGGTTCCCTCCCTCCCCTGCTCCCCCTAAGCCGGGATGTGGTCCCTTGGAAATATAAACCAGGAAATTCCTTGGTACGAATGTGTCTGAGGAAAAGGATGGATGAGGCTGAAGGGGCAGGTAGCCTTACTGATTTCAAACAGTGCCTGCCAGGTGCTGACTCCGGAAGGAGGGAGGGATGCAGCAGCCGCAGAGGCCGAGTGTGGGGCAGGGCTGCTTCACCAGTTTCTCCAAATCAAATGAAATGTCCGCCTCATGCGGGACCCCACGTTTCTCAAGCTACTTTCTGATTACCGACAGCCAGCACAGTATGATACATGCAGCCCGGGAGGCCGACTGCATAAGCCTGACTCTCAGATCCGCTATTTATAAGCTGGGGATACGGAAAACATCTTAATCTCTCTGTGCTGGTCCCTCACCTGTAAGACAGAATAACAGCACCCACCTTACCAGGTAGGAGCAAAGAGGAATCTTAAGTTAGTTAATACAAACACCTCATTCTTTCAAGTCAAGGGAGCCAGGAACTGAGCCAGCTGACCCCTCCCTTGGTAGCAGACCTTAGCAGTTCAACCCAGTGCAAAGGCTCAGCTCCTTGTAACAAATCGGCACCATTCAGCTTCACGCAGCACTTTAAGTACTTCAGCGGTAACCAGGAAATTGGTCCACATCCAACGCAATGACAAAAACAGAGTCTTTGGGTCTCTGAAGGCCAAACAAAGGCACTTGGCTCAGGTGCCCCTGGCTGCCCTCCCTGACACGGGCTATACCTACTGCTTCTGGCCACCCTGATGGTCCCAGATACTGCTCTCACTCCTTCTCTGCC